>NC_058134.1:63357454-63611845 GCF_016433145.1 Gracilinanus agilis | reverse complement strand
CCTTTCCTTTCCTTTCCTTTCCTTTCCTTTCCTTTCATGAAGTTCTTAGCTTCTATTTACCCAATTCTAATTTTTAAAGAATTCTTTTCTTCCTTGAGCTTTTCAGCCTCCTTTTTCATTTGGCCAATTCTGCCTTTTAAGCAACTCTTTACTTCATTGGATTTTTGTGCCCTTCCCCCCCTATTTGGCCAATTCTGCTTTTTAAGCTGTTATTTTCTTCTTTCATTGCTTTTGTTTTTTTTTCTTTCTGCTTGCTCATTTTACCAACCTTTTTATTTTTGCTTTTGTCTTAAAGGTGGGCTCTGTTTTTAGGACAGATGGGGCACTTTCTTAAACTTCGTTTTTTCCTTACTGCTACTCTCCTCTCTAGTTCTGGGTGTCTGCACATTTTAGTACTTTTAAGGTGGTCTGGGCCTGTGGTCTGGAAGCTCTGACAGCTCCCTCCCACGGCTGATCCGTCTCCCCAGGGCTTAAAGCACCGGGAGCTCCCCTCAGGCTTGGGCAGGGGGTCTCTGGGCTTACACAGGCTGGCTACATTGCAGACTGCTTTGCATTGGGGCTTGGGACATCCATGCAGGCTTGAGCGAGGGCTGGGCCTGAGGTGCTCTGCCCTTGGCTTAGGAGGGTCTCCTGGGCCTGGGTTCAGAACCTGGAATGGGATGTATGGTTGGGAGACCCTCTGTTGGCTTGTGCCATTACTCCTTGTTGCTGGCTGTGCTCCCCTCTCATCCCAGTGAACCAGAACCGGCCTTCCAGGTTATCTTCTTTAGGAATGTTCCTTCACTCTTTCCCCTTGTAGGTTCTCTCACTCCAATGTTTGTTTTGTAGCATTATTTTAAGCTTGATTGGAGAGGATTCTCAGAGTCGTCCAAGCTTCCAATGCTTTCTATTCCGCCAAGTTGGCTTTGTCTCCAGGAGTCACGATATGAACCCAGTTCTCCCCTGACTCCAAGCCTAAAATTCTTACCTTGATTTTGTGAGGATTTCAGTCTGTTCTGAGTCTTTTTATTAGTTACAAACTTTCATCTCTTCTACGCTTAGAAAATCTTTGAACTGCAGATTTCAGGAACAATTAAGGGCATTGTTGATTTTTTTGCCCAGCTTGGTATGTTTGAGTTTTGACAACAAAGCCTCTTTATTTTGCATCCCCTTTTGGGTACCAGCTCCATCCCTCTCAGCACTGATGTAAGGATTGGACAAAACAAACAGAAGGGCCTGCTTTGCACCAATCAATTCATTTTTGGTAGCGCCTGACACGGTGTTCTTGAGGAAAAGAGGGAAGCCTTCCCAGAGCGTCCCCAGAGCACACAGCTCCTCCAGACCTCCCAGGGCAGTGGACAGCAGGCTGGCTTTCTGTTGGACTGTTGGGTGGCCCACCTGCTTGGTTGCTTTTCTTTATTTCAGGTTGATGTGGATCTGTCAGTTCAGATACCATTTTTTTTTTTTTTTTAGCATGGTAGTTTATAAAGTCATTGCTTCATGAAGAATTAATCAGTGTGGAGTCTTAGTGCTCTATAGGGAATAGATTTGCTTACTTAATTCCTGTTGTTTTAAGGATTTTAACAGATTTCTAAGGTACATTCATCACTTTTTATAGGTTGCCAAGATGTTTGCCTTTGTCATTTATCCTCATTTTGTAATTTTATATCTATGTGGATATATATTTATATGTGTGTGTATATGCATATACATATGTATATATATTATATATACACACATAGTAGAGAACTCCTTTTGTAGTCAAATTAAAATCATTTTGGGGTTTTTTTAATGTTCACTAGGAGCACAGATCATATCTGGATATAGTTTGCAGAACTCATAGAATATCCATTGGAAGGAATCTTAGAGATCATGTGGCCTGACTCAATCATTTTGTACATGAGAAACTGAGACCCAGAGAAGAAATTATCAACCCAAGGTCGCAAAGGTATTAAGTGTGGAAGCTAGGTGGAATCTGGGTGTAAAGTCAGGAAGACCTAAGTTCAAATCCAGTCTCAGATACTACTAGACCCTGGGCAAGTCCCTCCACCTCTGACTGCCTCAGTTTCCCCAACTGTAAGATGAGAATAACTGCAGCCCCTTCCTCCAAAGGGTTAATTCTTCGGAGAGTCCAAAGAGATCATATTTTTAAAGTACTGTTATTTAGTAAATGCTTATGTGTGTGGTGTTTTCTTCTCTAAGTAACTGACTTATCTGGGTTTCTCTAGTTCCAAATCCATCAGTCTTTCCACTTCACATACAATTTTTATATGAAATAAAGAAAAGCATATGGCTTAATTTAAATTGTAGGCCGAGGGAAAACCGTAACAGTAGCAAGAGTAAAACAAGCCAAACTTAATCTGCCACCTAATTTAGGAATGGGCTGTGTGAATAGGTTGGGTCAGGTTGAAAGCCAGACTGTGACATTACATTTCTACCCCTGAATCTTTAACCTAATAAAGGCCTCTTCTTCATCTTTGGGGTTAACAAGCACCAGAGCCCCATCAAAACCAAAAATGAGCAAATGAGAGGTAGGGAAATTAAGAAACTTCCAGCTAAAGTGTTTTTCTCTTAGGCATAAGGGATAGTCCATCAAAAATCATAATTTTTGGAGCATGAAGTAAATTAGGAAATCTTTATTCATCTTACAAAGATTCAGTTTGCACATGACTTTTTGGTAGCCTATCTAGAATGTAGCCTGAGGCGTTCGTGTCATTAACTCTTAGAAAAATAAATTTAGTAACCTATATAAAATACATGCCTGTGTCTTAGATTAATCTGATTTACAGAGACACAAGGTTTAGGGAAAGTAATTAAGAATGTTCTTTCAGGGCTGCCCAAATCATGAAGATTCATCACTCAGCGAGTTATTCTGAAATACCTCCTTTGTCACACCTAAATGCACTAGCATTCATGGAGGCAGCCAGATGGCTAGAATGCTGGGCCTGGAGTCAGAAAGACCTGAGTTCAAATGTGGCTTAGATCCTCATCACCGTGAGGCTGGGACCACCAACCCCTCCCACCCCGCCATTCTAGGAGAGAGCATGGCGCATCAGCAAACTTCCTAGTGACACTCAGGCCCTTCAAGGGACTTTTCTCATATAACATTTGCCTTGCTTTGTCCTTAATTCTGTATGTTTTGTTGTCATCAAGGTCTCAGTAGATCTAGAAAAGCATTTGCTATTTGTTTAAACCATTTCTTGACCTTTTACGGTCTTCATTTGATGTTGACTTTAGGGGGTCCTATCAGGTTAAATGGGTGAAGATTAAACCCTTTTGAAGTATGGAGGTTTTCTTCCTGCCCCTGTCACCTGGAGAAGTGAGTTAAATGGAATCAGAACACTTGGGTTGCTTCCAAAGTAGATCTAGGAATGGGGACTAGAACTGTGATTCATGGATGTGATAAAGCCTTGACTAAAGCAGCTCCCCCCACCCGTAAAGGCGCCCCCCTTTCTGTAACTCAGGGTCTTAAAAGCAGAGATTCTTCACATCTGGGAATGGGCCATGGACCTCTTTTCTCCAAATAATGTATTTCCACATAGAAGTTTTTAAATGTATATAATATAGAATCCATTAAAATCAGTTATCAGAAGGTTTGAAAACCAAGTTCATGGACCCTGGAAGAAGAAGCCTCTTCAAGGCTTGAGTGACTTGCCCAAGAGAAAGACCTTGAACACCTCCTTCCTGGCTCCAACACCAGCCATATTCACTCTTGAAATGGAAGGAATGCTGAATATGGAGTCATGATACCCGAGTTAAAATCCTGACGGCCATTTCCAGTCTTTGTGACTGGTGCACATCACTTGACCTGTGTGGACCTCAATTTCCTCATTTGTAAAATGAGTTGGTTGGATTAAAGTACCTTAAAGATGCCATTCAGCTCTGAAAGCTTCCAAGTCTAGGATCCAAACCAGATAATTAAATCAAATGGAAGAATTTATAGATAGGAAATGGAAACTAAACTGGCTCAATTCATGGTGGTTCATAGGAAAGGTTGGACAGTTGCCTCAGTAGGACCCTGTAAGCATCAGTGCTGGTCACTGTGTTCTGGTTTGTTTGAGAGGACAGTGGGAAGTGCTGCATCGAGGACTCGGGACCCGAGTTATAGTCTTACCTCTGTACCAAACACCTGGGTCCACTCATCCGTTCACCAAACTGTTCCAGATCTCAGCTTCCTTGTCTGTAAAACTGGGAAGGTGGACAAGGCCATCTCTAATAGTTCTTCAAGATGGAAGGAAGGAGGGATGGAGGAAAGTGCCTAATGTGAGAATTAATTGTTCCTGTGCTACATTAATTTCTATTTGTAGGTTTGGATGAGAGAGGATTTGGGGGTATTCCTGTAACGAGGTTCTGGGACACAGACTCTACTTTTTACATTTTCTTACCCTTAGAAAGCCCAAAAATGTCTTCCTTTTAACAAAATGTATTTAATTGAAAAATGAGACAAAGGTTCTCTTCCTGCCTACATGATCTTCATCACCTATGGTTTGGGAAAGGGATTTGGAGTTTGATAGGTCATCTCTTAATTAGATGTTTACTAACTAGAGTTGTCTTGAGATATTCAAGGGGGGAGGTGAATAATGAGCTCCTAAGAAGTGTATTTAGGCACCTCGGCCAGGAGAATGGGGGTCTTTCATTTGCGAGAAAATCAAATGACCAGATTAGGATGCCTTGACTGGTCATTAATAAATTATTTTTAAAATTTAGAAATTCTGCCTTTTAATTGTTACACTACTATTTACCAGGCGCCGTGCTAAGTTCATTATAAATATTATTTCTTGGTTCTCGTGACATTCCTGGGAGGTAGATGCTATTATTGTCCACATTTTATAGTTGGGGAAACTGAGGCAGACAGAGGGAAAGTGACTTGCTCAGGGTCACATAGCTAGTGAGTATCGAAGTCCAGATTTGAATTTAGATCTTCTTAACTACAGGCCAAGCACTATATCCTTTGAATCATCCAGCTACCTGTTGTTATTAACATGGATTTACATGTACATGTATACACACACTGCTTATTTCTTCCACCAGATTGAAAACTCTCAGAAAACAGGGATCATATCCTTTGTAACCCCAGCATTTAGCACAATGGTTTGCCTAAAATGGAAGCTCAGTAAGTCATAGGAGCATATATTTTATTCTGGAAGTGACCTCAAAGTCATCTAGTCCAACTCCCTCATTTTAAAGTTGAGCCAAGTAAGTTAAGTGATTTGTCCAAGGTCTCACAAGGAATTCTAACTAGTATTCAAACCTAGGTTTTCTGCTCTGGGAATTAACAGCTACAGCTTTTACATCTCCCCTGGATCCTTCATAGAGGTACTAAAAAGAGAGGGATGATTATACTGAATTTTTACTCATTTTGGGATAGTACAATGGAAGCAACCAGAAAACTTGGGTTCAACTTCTAGCTCTCCCCATTTTTTCCTGGATAACCATGGGCCAGGTTACCTACCCTCTGAATATCAACCTTTTTTTCTGTAAAACAAAGTTGGCAGACTAGATGATCCTGAAGGTCCCTTCCATTTCTAAATCTTTACTCCTGTGGTCCTTGCTCTCCCTCTGGTGGATATGCCAATGAAAGGGTGGGATTAAGTTGGGGGGGGGGGTGGGGGACCATAGATAATCCTCAAAGCAAGTCTCTGGATTATTGAGTTTTGATTCCACTTTGAAATTGGGGAAGATGGCATTAATCACGTGGAACATCCATGTGAATGAAGGTAGGATATCTGTAAGAATCTTACTGATAGATTTTGAGCTGGAAAAGGGCCCTACAGGTCACCTGGTCTAACTATCCTTTTACAGGTGAGTTAACTAGACCCTAAAGTTGTTAAATGACTCGCCTAAGATCATATAAGTAGCCAGACCAAGATTGGAACCCAGCTCATCTGACTCTTGTGTATATTGTATGGCCGCCACTCTAAATTGTTGCAGTGAAATAATGAACTCAGCAGGTACATGCTTCCTTTGTTTTGACACCTATACTTCCCTTATTTTTTTACGTCAGTCCTTCTTTCTATTTCTTCAAACTATTTAAATTATTGCTGTAAAAAATCTCTTTAATTATAAAGTATATTTTAATTATCTGACCCCAGGATTTATGTTAACAGTTAGTGAGGTCTAATTATGGTTCTTTTGTTGATTTTTTTTTTTTTAATGTAACTCTCCATGTTTTTATAGTGCTTGAGTAAAATGAATCTTGAGCAGTGTTTATCTGTCTTACAAATTTGCTCTGAGAATTATCCTGTACTGGTAAGGTACTTCAGAGAACAGTCAATGAATGAAAATAGTTCCGTAATTTTATCATTTCAGTTTTTATTAATACTATCTTCATGTGTTTAAAAAAGGAAGCCACACAAAGGAGACTCTGGAGATGCTCCACTCAGGCAAAGATTGTACAACCTCCAGGTGATGCTGGATTAACGGGCTCCTTTGACTTATGCTGTGATGTTATTTTGGCTTGGGAAGGAGCTGTTGGCACCAGTAAAAGGATCCTCAGAGTAATTTATGGCTGTGAAAAACCAGAGAGCTAATTGTATGGAAAGGTTTTTATAAATCAGCAGTCTGTGCCAGGCAAGAATTAATTGGAGAGTTCCTGGTTATAATTAAGATTGTTTGGGACTGATTTAAAGTTCTATACAGGTCACCTCCCATTACAATGAAACCCGAGGCACTATTCTAATTCTTTTGTTATATTAGAATTTGGTTGTCCCAAATATTGCTTTGACTAGGCCATTGCGGAAGCCTTAGTAATTTTTGTGTTTACACACACACACACACACACACACGTATAAAGCATCTTTGTAAGAATTGTATTTATTTTGTATGCATTTGACCTGTGGTACCCTGCCTCATTTCCAAACAATAATATCTTCAGTACTCATTGTTGAAATGCTTTATAATATGATTTTAAAACAAATCCTCGAAAAGCTTATTAGGGTCAATAAACTCAGAACTTATATTGTGTACTTCTATCCTTTAAGAATTTGTGGTTCCACCGATATCACTATTTCCTTCACCAATTAGTAAATGACCTAATGAGTCGCTAGGACAAAGGCAATTATCACCTGGTGACCAGCCTTCTGGTGATGAGCGCCTGTGCACGTAACTAGGTTGGTCATTGAATAAAAGCCATATGGCTCCTATCCAGACCATATTTAAAGCCTTCTCCAGTGCTTAAGCCCTTGGGGAGGGAAGGGTCATCCCGGGATAAGACTTGTGAAGATGGCATAACTCCATCCAGTGGGAAAGGAATGATACTGGGGGTCAGAGGTCCTGGTTCAGGAATATCACTTCTGTGTAGCCTGGGACCAATCTCTGGACCTCTGTTAGGTCCTGAATAAAATGAGGGGAGAGGACAGCACCATCAGCCAGATTTTATTAAATGACTCTTAGTTGCCAAATATGTATGTTTGAGCTACAAAGACAAAAATGCCCTCAAGGAATTTACATTCTATTTCAGCTCCAATTGAGAAAATTTTCTCTATAATCTGCTATTACTTATACCATTTTGGGTCGTATTTCTATGTGAAAATGTGGGTAGAGTTCACATTGCTAACAGGATCCAGGCCCTGGCGGAAAGGGGAACAACCACAGCCCCTCAGCTCTTCCCTTCTGCCCTGGCGCTGCGCCCTCCACAGGAGACCTTGCCACCTGCTTTGCTGATGCCCCCCAAAGACCTTCGGACCTATCTGCTTTCCCTGAAGCTGAGTTGCTCTCTACGTCCTGATTTCCGCAGCGTAGAATGCGAGCTCTTGGGAGAGCAGGGTCCGTCTTGCTCTTCTGTTTGTATGCTCAGGGCTTAGCAAAGTTCTTGGCATAGTTTTCTCTTCCGTTCTGTGAGTTCTGGAGTGTAGACCTGTGTATAAACAAAGCTTCTGCATGATGTACACTCCACTGGATACTTGATATTATATCTGCTTTCCAATACTGTTAGTAAATCCTTTGGAATTAAAATTTTTCTCCTCCTCAGGCATAGGTTCTCCCATGCGTCCTATTACTGAACAAAATTCCTTTTAAAATAACAAATATAGGGGCAGCTGGGTAGCTCAGTGGAGTGAGAGCCAGGCCTAGAGACAGGAGGTCCTAGGTTCAAACCCGGCCTCAGCCACTTCCCAGCTGTGTGACCCTGGGCAAGTCACTTGACCCCCATTGCCCACCCTTACCAATCTTCCACCTATGACACAATACAAGGGTTTTAAAAAAAAAATAACAAATATGGGGAGAGTTAAAGCCTCATCATAAAAGTTGTTCCTAATATATTTATTGGCATGTAAAGGGAGGCCAGACCAAGTCTTTTCTCCACCTACAGTCACATCTTTATCTCTGTTCTTGAGATCTCTGTCCAATCCTTTCTACCATTAAAAAAAATAAAATCCCACTGTTGATGCTCCTATGTGCCTCTTTTCTACAAGTAAGACTTCTTTAGAGATTAGAATTAATATTGGTTATGTAGTTTTTAGGGATTCAAGATATTTATAACTATATTTAATAAGCCTTCCTCAGTCCCCTTAGTTTTAGTATTCTTCCTTCTCTAATTTCCCTTTTACTGCGCTTTTATATAAAGTATATACTATATTGTACTCATGGGTGCATGTCTGTGTCCCTTCCATAGCTTTTACTTATTTTTAAGACCTTACTTTTTTTTTTTTAGTAGCAGGTCTTAAGACAAAAGGGCCAGGGCTAGGCAAATGGGGTTAAGTGACTTGCCTAAGGTCTCACAGCTAAGAAAAGTAGCTGCGGTCAGATTTGAACCCAGGATCTCTCATCTCCAGACCTGGCTCTCTATCCACCAAGCCTTCTAGCTGTCCCCATCCCTAAGTACCTTTTTTTAAGTTCTTCGCAATGAAGAATGAAGTTCTTTTCCAGATGTTCCATTCTCCTTTTACATTATCTCACTTTATGTTCTCCATGCTCACCTCCCATCTCCATTCCTTTGTATTTGCCATCCATTGTGTCTGGAATACTCTCCCTTTCTGCCTCTGCCCCCCAGGAATCCCTCATTTCCTTTGAGACTCAACCAAAGTGCCCCCTATTTGGGGAAATCTTTCCCAGTGCCCTCAGCCCATGTTTGGTTTGTCCAGTTGTGTCTGTATTTATCCGTGTCGTCTCCCCTCTCAGAGCATAGGCACACTGAGGGCTGGGGTCTGTTGCATTTTGTGTTTGTACCCCCAGTGCCTAGCACAGTGCCTGGCAGAGAGTCAGCACTAGCTGCAGGCTTGGGCATGGATGGAGGTCAGGAAGGAAAATCCCAAGCCGTTGTGTGGGGATTAGAGTGGAGCCACTGGGCGAGCGAGCAAGGGACATCCACGAGGATAACGTGGAAGTGGCCCTCTGAGCAATGATAACCACTGTGGAATGTGATTTCTTCTCCCCTTCTAGATCAATGAACTGAGCCATGTCCAAATCCCTGTGATGCTGATGCCAGACGATTTCAAAGCATATTCCAAGATCAAGGTGGACAATCACCTTTTTAACAAGTGAGTTCCATGACCCCCTTTCCCTTGTGTTAGTTGAGTTCTGGGTGTTCAGTCAGTTTTTATGAAGTTTTAAAAACTCCATTATTTTTCAATGGGTAGGAGTAAAGTTTTGCTGATTAAGTTAATCCTGTGATAAACACAACCATCTGTTCTGTTCAGAAAAGTAACAGCAGGGCCTACTGGGTAGTATCCTTTTGCCATATGGCATATTGTTCTCTATGAATATCTTATATGTTAAAAGTGAAATTCTCATTATAATGGGAATTTTTAAAGATGCAAATGACTTGGATTTTGGAAGAAATGTAAATGTACATTCTACAATGTTCATCTTTTTAAAAAATGATTCATTTGTATACAAAAACCAAGAGGGTTTATCATATTGATAAATGAAGGTGACATACATTTTGGAGAAACTTAATAGAAAACCATATAAAGCATTAAGAATACTATTCCTGTCTATGTGTATTTAAATGAAACATTCTAAATAAAACCATTGTCCTGGATGAAGCAGAAGAGTCAGGCCATATCATAATATTGTTTGGAGGCTGGGATTTCAAGAGTTTGTAGGATGAAAGAAAATCTTATTTCACTATTTTGTTATTCCAATTAAGTTTGGGAAGAAGTGTTTAAAAAAAAAAAGGAGCCTATGCACTATTTAAAGTTAGTGTGGGAGGATAGTCTTGCGGGTTGGTTGGTTGGTGTTTTGGAGGGCTTAAATTCAGGTCTTCCACCTGGGAGTAACTGAAAATGGCCCTGTGGTGCCTTCAGACCTTTATTTTCTGTTCTCCCTGACATTTCTTTTCCTAATTTTGTCCTTTTCCTCTTTCTGTCCCACTTCTTCCTTCCTTCCCCTTCACCTCTTCTTTTCTCCTGATCACAACTTCTCCACATTCTAAAGCACAAAGCGGCAAACCAGTGGGTGAACATGGTGGAGATAAGGAAGGTCTACACTACTCTTAAGTAGTGCATGTCAAATAAGTACTAGAATAAACCCCTCAGGAAATGTTCACATGATTAGGAGAGGTCCTGGAAGAAGCTTTGGGTCTAGAGTGAAGACTATTTAAATTCGAATCCCCAAAGACTCTAATCCTTCTGCTTGTGTCTTCTTGGGGGAATTATCAAGCCTTTTAGAGCCTAGTTTCTTTAACTATAAAATGAAGGCAGTGATAAACACTCAAGTGTATCAGTGATAAGCTATGAATGCTTTACAGGCTTCAGAAAGCATCAGCAGTCATGTGTACCTTTGCATCTCATTTCGTGGTGTTATCATTTCAGAGAAAACATGCCCAGTCATTTCAAATTTAAGGAGTATTGCCCAATGGTTTTCCGCAACCTGCGAGAAAGGTTTGGAATTGATGATCAGGATTTTCAGGTGAGTGTTGCGCTTTTGATATTTACTCCGGAAAGTTCTTTTCAGGTTTCCCAGAGCCCTAAGGAGGAAGTGGAAGGTCCTGTTTTAAAGCATGTTTATAGGGCAGCTCTGGTTCACAGCCAGCATTAGTCATTACCTGTAAGGAAAGACCTAGCATAGGCCAGAGATCCAGGTCCCTTTGTTTAAATAAATTGAGTTTGAAGGGAGTGAAACCACCCCAGCAGAAACAAGGAGTTTTTAGGTACCAGCTGCCCGTGGAAATTGTGGGCTAACTGGAGCTGTCAGACTTAGAAACTAGACCGTCTGGGTCCCTAGGAGCCCCATCTTGACTTAGAAATCTACATATTAATGTTATCTATGGTCTGTTGTATTTCATTTATTTCCTTAAGTATTTCCCAATTCCTTTATAATCTGGTTCAGGCCATCTTCTAGTTGGCCTCCTATTTGACAGCTCTAGTCCAGCACACAAGCTGAGGACTCAGAGTCACAAAGTCAGGACAAAGCAGAGCCTCGGTGTTCTCATACATAAAATGGGTTAGACTGACTGGAAGTCTGTTTCAGATCAAGATGTGGTCTCGTAATCCTGTGCTTATCACTGCTGATGATACCCTCTCACAAGGCAAAAATCTGAGGAAATCTGTTTATAACCTAGAAATCCCTAAAGTTGTGGGAAAAGGGTTAGAGAGCTGTCCTCAGATCGAGAAAACCTGGCTTTAAGTCCTGCTTTTGACGCAGAGGGACTCTGACAATCCACTTAAAGGGCCCTCGTTTTCCGTCGTGTCCCTCTCATCTCTTCACGACCTCATCTGGGGTTTTCTCGGCAAAGATACTAGAGGGGTTTGCCATGCCCTTCTTCGGCTCATTGGGTTGTCCCTTGCCCGGGGTCTGAGGGCAGAAGGGCAAGTCCAGTCCTCTCCCCTGCGACGCCTCGCTGCCCCAAAGCCCGTTTGCTCCCCAAATCACAGGAACGCTTTCTTTTGGCAAGAGAGTGAAGAGAGGAGCCTGGCATCGAGCCATTCTTGGAGGTGGGACGTCCTGGACACGAGTCTTGCTAGGGATACCCGTACGCTGCTCCTTCAACTGCTCCCCACCGAACCCGAAAACCCAAGCCCGAACGCCACCTCCGCCAGCCACGCGGTGGGATCTCAAGTGAGAGAGCCAACCTCTGAGGAGAGGCTCCAGCTTTGTCTGTGAGGCGCGAGAATCGGGCTGGGCGGCCTCCGAGGCTCTTCTGAGGGTGAACGCCGTGAGCCCTTGTCAGGGCACAAACAGCTCTGACGTGCTGTGAAGGCACCCGAGGACGAGTGTTCAGGTTGGGGGTTTTCTGCGAGGCTTGGCCCTGCCTCCTGGGAGAGGGGAGTCCCAAAACCTCAGAATTCATTCCTTTCATTCATCAAGAAGGCATGTCTGTGCCTGCCCTTTGACCCAGCCATGCCACCCCAAAGAGATAATAAGGAAAAAGACTTGTGGAAAAATATTCATAGCTGCGCTCTTTGTGGTGGGAAAAAATTGGAAAATGAGGGGATGCCCTTCGATTGGGGAATGGCTGAACAAACTGTGGTATATGCAGGTGATGGAATACTATTGTGCTAAAAGGAATAATGAACTGGAGGAGTTCCAGGCGAACTGGAGAGACCTCCGGGAACTGATGCAGAGCGAAAGGAGCAGAGCCAGAAGAACACTGTATACAGGGATACACTCTGGTACAATCAAATATAACAGAGTTCTCTACTAGCAGCAATGCAATGACCCAAGACAATTCTGAGGGATTTATGAGAAAGAAAACTAGCCACATTCAGAGGAAGAACTGTGGAAGTAGAAACACAGAAGAAAAATAACTGCTTGACTACATGGGTTGATGGGGATATAATTGGGCATGTAGACCCAAAACGAGCACTCTAATTCAACTTTCAACAATATGAAAAGAGGTCTTGATCAATGACATGTAAAACCCAGTGGAATTGCATGTAGGCTACAGGAGAGGGTGGGAGGATGGGAGGGAAAGAACATGATTCATGTAACCATGGGCAAAACACCCTAAATTAATTAATTAAATAAATGAACTTAAAAAAAAAAAAAAAAAAAGAAGGCACGTGTTCCCTTGCAATAATGTGCTTGAATTAGATGTCATCTAACCATGGCACATTAAAGAACAGAGATGTAAAAGAGCCACCATTGACTGCTTAGGTAGTCAGAGGACTCAGACCCAATCTGCTACTCTTGCTTTAGCCCGCTCTCACTCTGCTGACCATTGGCAGTCCTGGAAATAGCCAGCCCTTTGGCCATCCTGCCAGCCGCTGAGTTGTCTTTTTTCAGGTGGTGTGGGGAGTGGGGAATGGAGGGGGGTTGCACCAGAAGGAGAGGACTGCCTAGTCCTGGTGTCTGGAATGTGCTTGCATCCCGTCCTGAGGCTTTAAATAATAGAGTAGTCCCTCCACCATCAACAAACTGGAAATGCAATAGATGGATTTCCCAGATGGCAGCTAAGGATGCGTGCCGTGTTTGGGATTTTGACAGATATTTAAATTTCCTTTCTAACCTCCTTTTGTGAATGGGTGTTTTTGTAGCTACAAGGAATAATATGAAGTTAATTATCACTCTATATGAGAGACCTTTAGCGATCAAAGTGAGGGCTCTGTCAGTTCTGTATGTTTCCTATACACGGGCTTCACTGTAGAGGTCAGTAAAGAAATTCTCTCTTTGAAGAGAAAGAAATGAGAAGGAATAAGAGAAAAAACCACCATGCTGCTTCTTGGACAAATGAACCCCACTGCCTTAATAAGAAGAGCCATGTTTAGATCTCTGCCTTAAGTGTCATTCATAACTTGTTTATGTATTGTCCTTTTAACTGCATGCTTTCCTTTTATTGAGAACAGCTGTTCAGAATTTTTTTTTTAACTCTTACCTTACTTACTTAGAACCAGTGCTTTTAGTTTTAAGACAGAAGGGTGTAAGGGCTAAGCAGTAGGGGTTAAGTGACTTTCCCAGGAGTTTTTAACTTTTAATTAACTTCTAAGAAAGTGAAGGTACTTTACTTTGTTGATTGAGGTATTTGTTTGCCAGAGAATCAGAAGTCAGTGGCAGGAGAAAGCTCAGAGCTCTTGGGGAGGGGATTCTTATCCAATCAAAATGGGCTCTATTCTACCACATGTAGTGGAGAGAATACTGAATTTGTTGTCAAAAGGCTGGGATTCTGATACCAACTCTGTGATCTGCTTGCTTGCGTGATCTTTTTTTTAAGTCTCTTTAATATTCTGGAGCTACAGTTTCCTCATCTGTAAAATGTAAACAATTATGTTAGGAACTACCGTCTTCTCTGGGGAGTTGAGTGGGAAAAGTCCTTTACAGATATTGTTACATACATTTTACAGATATTGTTACATAAATATGTGTTCTTATTATTCATTTATAATGCTGGGATTCTGAGTTGAGAGTTTTTAAAAAGTGATCATGTTCTATCCCCAGGGTTTGTGGATGGTTGTTTATTTCCTGATGAAGGGACCTGGCATTGATGACCACTTTCTCATACTGCCAGCATAATCCATAAAAATACTTAAAAGCCAAGTCCTCAGGATTCCCATGGAAGCCAAACACCAGACAACTGTGTGCAATGAGAAGGGCCTGCTGAAGGCAGAAAGTCCTTCAGAGCGTCTCAGGAGCTTCACCACTTCAAGCAAGGCTCCTCGATTTCATGGATATGGAATTCCGACCACCAGTAGAGGTCCCAACCTCTCAATGCCTTCCATAGTGAAAACCAGACCAAGCCGTTAGGACTTGCAGCGGCCTCCCAAAGTTACGTCTATCTGGGTCCTGAGCCTCTATGATTTTAGCGAGGCCAGGCCATGGGCCTCCCTGTCTTGAGACCTTTCTTGAAACCTCTCCAGTGAGGCAGGATCTGCCAGAGCCCGAGTTCTGCTCCCAAAGCCCGTGAGTGTCTGGGGTCTCCTCCTTACGGTGATGGAGGAGGACCTAAGAGAAAGCGATTTTCATAACCTGTCCCAAAAGGAAAAGCCTGTGTTCAACATGTCAGTAAATAGAGGCTATGCGCAAAATAAGTACGCTGTCCTTGGGATGGCCCTTACATCGGGGGAGATTGGGAAAGGCCTCCTGAAGGGAAGAAGGAGTCTTAAGAAGAGGATGAGAAAGAGCCTCGCACTCCCGCATGGGGAATCCTATCCAGGGGAAAGGATGCTTTTTTCTGACCCTCGTTTACTTTAGGATAGTTGACCTGTGGCCAGTGGGGTAATCCGGGTATCCTGGACGAAGTGGCATTGGAGTTGTGCCTTGACCTTAGGGGACAGAATTGGGAGTTGTGGGGATGAGCCACAAAGGGACTTGGTGAGAAGGAAGACTTTTTCACAGTGAGAGCTTCCTAAAAGTAGAATAGACTGTCTTGAAAGGTATTGGACTTCCTCCTCTTTCAAGGTCTTCAGGGATTCTTTGAGGGCTGTGTTGTAGAGCTTCTTATCAAGGTGTTGGTGGAAGGCTGGTTTGTTCAGGTCCCTTCCAGCTTTGATTCTGATTCATTAAAAGATGGGCTATCATTTGGTCTATTGAAAGAGAGGAGGGCCTTTCAAACTTAGGGAACTGGAAGCAGAAGCATGAAGGTAGCCAGCATAGGATGTGTCTAGGAAAAGCCAATGATTCAGTTTTGTGGTACTGCATAGAGAAGAATATGCAGTAATGGTGGAAAGGTTGAGCAGCGCCATATTATTCAGGACTTTGAATGCTAGGGTAAGGAGTTTGAACTTTACCCTATAGGGAACCATGGAAACATTTAGGAGAAGTCAAATGACCTGACCAGATCGACAGATCTCAAAAGTAATCTAGTCCTCGTGTTTTTATTTGCTTGTTTGTTTTTAATAATGGATTTATAAGGAGGTTTTATAAAGTGAAACAATGCGCTTCGCCTGAATGTAGTGGCCATCATGTTCTCAATGGCATCTGATAGAACTCACTTGGGCATTAAAAGGCTGTGCTACCCAAATATCCCCTGCTTCATGGACTAGTTTCATGATTTTCATTTAATGCCTCTAGCTCAAATGCCATTTTAATGTCTCCACAGATGTTTTGCCTCTGCACACTGATGGAGGGCAAAAGGAAGTGTACACTCATGAGGATGTGGGCATGTTGGCTTTCTTTCTTCAAGTCTGCAAAAGAGCCAGCATTGAGGTTTGGGCTTCTTGCTCAAAAGAGAACTTTGATCAAAATTTTGAACTTGAAATTTGCAAGGGGGGGAGGGGGAAATCTACACCAAAACCTTTGAAGTAAATCATTCCTGAAACAGTTGAAAAAGAAAGATTTGCAGGAAGTTGGAAAGAATGACCTCTGTCTTATCCAAACACTTTAATTGTATGTAAGATGTTTTATAAAAATGGCCTTTATGATTTAAAAAGGAGGAAAAGGTTAAGCAGAAAATGTCTTTGAACTTTGCATTGAATCTATTTGCCTTTTTAAAGGAAATCAGCTTCTCCCCTGCCCACTATCACCACCCACACATTTTCCTCCTAACCCTCCACAGCCACTGCTTTTTATGAGAAAAGTTCAGTTCTAGTCTTGTGTTTTTGGAGTTCCTCTAGCTGCACAACTAGGTTATAAGTAATTAAAATAAAGTCCTTCTCATACTTTCAATAATAACCTCTCAGATAGGGTTCGAGGTACCATATAGCTAGCTGTCATGTTCTCAGTGGCATCGGATTGCTTGCTCAAATTGGTTGTTGGAATAATGAGGGATTTTTAGTTTTCCCTCTATTTTACTAAAAACAAAACTGGAAGTTCACATTTAAGTAAGAAGTACAAACTGCTGACTAAAAACTTTGGAGGCAAATTAGGCAAATAGAGGAGTGATTCACAAAAAAACTAATTGGCTTTTCTGTTAAACTCTTATCAGAATTAGTAGAGTTGAGCTGAAGTGTAATTAATCATTTGTACGCCACTCTTGTCCTCTGCTAGCTCTGACTAGTGCTTTTGGCATTAAAATTGCTGTCTCTCCTTGGAGACTTGATTTTTCTATTGTAGAAAGTATTTAAAAAGCCCACTAAGCAGAGATATTTCAGGAACATATTTCACAAAAGTGAGCACAAAAATCAAGCATATATTAAAAAGAACTCCTGAGTGGTCCAGAACCTTCAACCCATGATAACAATGATGGAGGGTAGATATAGGTGTGGAAGGCAAAGAAGAGGATTCATAGTTCTCTACAAACATACATGCACAGAGGCTAATGCTGAGGTAAAGTGAAACCAAGATGCTTCCTTAACATGAATCAATTTGAATTTCTTCTTTAAGTATTGTTCCACAAAATACCAATTGTGTCTACCAGTGGTTTTGGTCCATGTTAAGACCATGAGCTTCTGGGGTAGCTGCTTAGCAAAAGGGATAGAACACCAAGCCAGGAGCTGGGAGGTCCTGGGATCAAAATTGGCCTCAGATACTTCCTAGCTGCATGACCGTGGGCAAGTCACTTAACCCCCATTGCCTAACCTTTTTTGCCCTTTTGCCTTGGAACCAATACATAGTATTAATTCTAAGACAGAAGGTATGGGTTTAACAAAAAAAAAAGAGATTGATGGGCATATTGGGAAATAATTGGTATAAAATTAAAAGACATTGAAAAGACTAAAACACCTGCTGATTAAAAATACTCTCCCATCCTCATCTCCATCTCATGGCTTCTCTGACCAGCTGTAAGCCCCAGCTAAAATCCCACCTCTCCAGGAAGCCTTTACCAACCCCCCCTTCCCCCCCTTTGTTCTAGTGTTTCCCCTCTATTAATTATACCCTATTTATCCTATTCAGTAGGGTCCTGTATCCTCCAGGGATCCCATCTCAGGTCTTCCACAAATGGCTGACACAACAGGTCTAAGCAAATCTCCACCGACTCCCATCTATGCATGTGCTGCTGTCCCTGCACCTGCCCTTCTCCTCACTCCCCTAGCAGGCAGGCAGCTGGAACCTTGGAAAGCAAACCAAGGCTTGTGCGCGAGTGTGTGTGTGTGTGTGTGTGTGTGTGTGTGTGTGTGTGTGTGTGTGTGTGCGCGCGTACACATAATTGCTTGTACATTGGACTGTGAGTTCTTTGAGACTAGACACTGTTCTCGTCTTTGTATCTCTAGTGTTTAGCCCAGAGCTTGGGACATAGTTGACACTTAATAAATATTACTGACAGATCCACAGACTGGTTCGTACACAGGTGAGCTACCTGCTTAAAGAATTGTATATGTAGGAGATTAAATCATTTCTAAACTCTCCAGGAAAAGTTGCCTTAAATGGTCTTTTTCTATCTGATCGTGAAAATTAAAGTAACTGGATCAGAGCCTTCTTCCCATATATAGAGGTATAAGATTTATGAAGAGAGGATTGCCTTGTTTTACTCTGTTTTACAGTGGCTTTTGCTAAAGTGTTCTTTGTGAGTTGGGAGAAGTGGGGAAGGAGGAGCTGTAAATCAATATGGCAATAAAGTCTTTCTACCACCTGGTTCATTTATTATTCAGACCTTTTACATTAAGTTAAAAGGATAAATGGCCCTGATTCTTATTGTTTTTGTTAATGCCTTTTGCTTTACCTGAAAGAAGTCTGTATTGATCCGTGGAGACCACTACAATAAAAGTAGAACAGGGTAATTAGCCCACTTAATTGACCTTTATCAGAGTAAAAAAAAAGTGAATTTAATCAGGCCTTTCTTGGGCAGATTGGAAAGCATGCTTCCTGCCCCACTAAATGTTTGTAACTGTTCTGACACAATCATCTCACTTCATCTTCTCCACATTTAGATGTCTTTTTTTTCTTCTCCCTGAGACCAACAAGCTTTTAAGAGGTAGACTGAGGCATCCATTACAGAGGTTTCAGCCATCAGAACTTCCTCCTAACTATTGTTCTCCATGAGGGAGGTTTCTTCAGTGTTCCCTTCCCAGCCCTTTCGTACTCTTGAACATTCTCCTCCAGCCATCCCTTCAAGCTGTCTCCAAAGAAGAGTGTCCCTCTTAGACATCACCACCCCATGCCACTCTGTATCTTCAGGCCACTGCTTCTGCCTGGGCCAGTGATGGAAAACCTTTTAGAGGGGTGGGTGATGTGAGAAATGCCCTCAGGTGTGCATGGAGGGGGAGAGGGAAGCAGCCCACACACACACACACACACATACCCCCTGGTCCCTCTGGCTTTCTAGTAACAAACTCAGACTCTATGCTGGGGGGTGGGGGGGGGGGAGAGCAGACATGCCCACCAAGACATGCTCTGATTGGCTCCCTCCACCCCCCCACCCCCCAGCACATGTGCCATAGGTTTGCCAGCACAGCCCTAGATAGTGTTGCTTCAAGATCAGAGGCTAAGGTTGCTCCTATCCAACACAGCTCTTCAAACATATATTAACTACAAAGAGTCCTGTGCCAGGATCTTGGGATACAAAGACCAGAAAAATCCCTGTTCTCTAGGAGCTTCCATTTTAACCATACTTTAAAGTATGGAGATTAATATTCACATTTGACTTCACTTCTGTACAGCATAATTAAGTACCTACTGTAAGCACTGCTAGGCACTGGAAGAAAATAGAAAGTTTAATTTAAATACACTTTCATGCAAATTTATACTACAGCAGGATGATAAGACATATGCACTGAAGATAATGCCCAGTGAGACATGAATGCAATTAGAGAGGGGAGAGAGGTCTAGGAAAAGGAAGATCATTATCAGGAAGAAGGATCATGAAAAATTCCCCAGGAAAAGTGACCTTTTTTAAGTTTTAAAAAATAAGCAGGAATGGAATTGGTTCCCTTCCTTTATAGTCACACTCTGTACCAACAATAGGCTCAGAAGATTGTAATATAATCGATTTAGAGTGGAAAGGAATCTTAGAAGTGGTTGGTTAATCTAGTCCAATATCCTTATTTTAAAGATGAAGAAATTGAGACATAGAGAGCTTACATGACTTGTCCAGGGACTCCTGGAGATGGTGTCAAAGGTGAAATTGGAAATTGGAACCTCTGACCTTAAACAGGACTTCCTGAACAATTTGTGTCACGAACCTTTTCACGGAATAATGGTTTTAAATGCATAAAATAAAATACCTAGGATCAAAAATGAAATCAATTATACTGAAATATAGTTGTTAAAATATTAAAAACAAAAGTTGGAGGTCTCCTGTGTGCTAGAGCCAGTTCCTTGAAGGAGTTTTCCTTTTAGTTGTCTCCACAAGATCTCATCTCTGACACACACACACACACACAAATATATATATAAAACTCACACAATATTGAATATTGCTCAAAAGGGTTTATTTTTGACAAGAAGAAAAGGCTCATTAAGTACAGTACCTTTATATTACAAATGAGGAAGCTAAGGCCCAGGTGACTTGCCTGTGGTCATCCAGAGGTAGAGAGGCAGGATCTGAACCCAGGACTTCTAATACCAGATCAGCCTCTTCCTGCTCTGCCATGTTGCCTCTCAAGTAGATGGGCTCTTTGCTGGGCCAAGGCTAGCATGCAGCAGCACTCTGGAGGGTCCTGTAGGTACCCCCTCACTTTTTTTGTCCTCAAGACTTAGATTTATTTTTTTCTTTTCCCTTGTTATTTAATATTTTATTCCATTTTAATTAAGTGCTCTTTGCATTCAATGTGTTATTTTGAACATGTTAAGCATAAACTACATAAGGAGCTCCTAGGTTTAGAAATGAAAAGGTGATAACTCAATCAATAACTCCAACCTGAGAAGGAACATGTGCCCTAGTCATGCAAGGATTTAAGAGGACAAGCTATACCAGGAGTTTTAATTTTCAGAACTTTGCTACAGAAACCTTTTGTTTGTTTGTTTGTTTACACCTGGTTTATTCTTTGATTTAATTGATTAACTTAATGCAGAGTCCAGGTAAGCTTCACTCATGCATAAATGAGGAAACTGGAGTCCAAGAAAAAAAAGGCTTTCTTTTTACCCCCAAAGGACACATAACTCAAGCCTAGAATTTAGGTCTTTTGGTTCTCATTCAGTACTCTGCATAGTATGCTATTAGGTTAGGCCACCCAGCAAAAATCTTTTCTGGCCACGAGAAGATGGATAGTTAGATGTTGATGATGTTGTTGACGATGATATTGATGAGCTTGATGACCTTAATGTTGATATTAATGATGGTGATAGAATTTGGAGTTGGAGGTTTTCCTTCCATTTGATCCTCCCACTGTAATGATTAAAATTTTCTTGGAGACTGTCTCCAACCTCTTTCATCCTTCCATTGTATTGGCCTTCTTCCTACCTCCCACCATGTACTTTTTTACCCCATTTTATCTCTTTCCCATTTCTCTTAGTGTCATCCTCTTTTTTACCCCTAGTTTTATATGTTTTTTGTCATATCATCCTATACAGTTATACAGTTTGTCACTGTACCCTCTAAGTAAACTTCTTCTAGCTACCCTGATAATAACAACAAATTTTAAAAGTTACCAATATTATCTCTTCTTTTAGGAATACAAATCATTTCAATTTAATGGGACCCTTAAAAATTCCCACCACCCCCCTTCTTAATTACCTTTTAATGATTCTCTTGTTCTGAATTTGGGCATCAAATTTTCTGTTTAAGTCAGGTCTTTTCTTTATGAATGCTTGGAAGTCTTCTATTTTATTAAATGACCATACTTTCCCCTGCAAGAATATAGTCAATTTTGCTGGGTAACTGATTCTTGGTTGTAGATCCATTTCCCTTGCTTTTCGAAATATCATATTCCATGCCTTCAGTGAGGATGCAGCCAGGTCCTGTGTTATCCTAATTGTGGTTCCATGATATCTGAATGGTTTCTTCTTAGCAGCTTGTAGTATCTTTTCCTTTGTCTGGTAGTTCTTGAATTTGGCTATCACATTCCTGGACATTGTTAATTGGGGATTAAATACAGGAAATATGTGGATTCTTTCAATCTTCAATTTTTCCTCTTGTTCAAGAATGTTGGGGCAGTTTTCTTGGATAATTTCCTATAGAATGATGTCCAGGCTTTTTCTTTTGTCATGATTTTCCAGTAGTCCAATAATTCTTAAATTGTCTCTTTTGGATCTATTTTCCAGGTCTATAGTTTTATCAACGAGGTGTTTCATATTTTCTTCAATTTTTTTATTCTTTTGATTTTGTTTTATAGACTTTTGCTGCCTTTTGAAGTCATTTGCTTCTAGTTTTTGGATTCTGATTTTTAAAGACTAAATTTCATCCCTGACTTTTTGGTCATCCTTCTCCTTCTGGTGTGTTTTTCTTTGTAGGTCATCTTCACTTTCTTTGCCTTATTTTCAAGCTAGTCATTTCTGGCTTTCAAGACACTTTCTTGTTTTAGTTCATGTGCCTCTGTTTCCAGATGACTTATTTTGCTTTTTAAGTTCTTTTCCCAATTGTCTTCAGCCTCTCTTAATTTTTTTTTAAATTTGTGTTTTGAGTTCTTCCAAAGCCTAAGTCCAATTTGCTGGAGTTTCTGCATTTTTTCTTGGTGTTCCTTGGTCCTCCTCTGTTCCATTTGCTCTTTGTTCATTACTTGGACATAAGCTGTCAATTGTAATTTCTTTTTTCTTTTTCTGTTGTTTACTCATATTTTTTCCTTTTTTGCCCCGTTATTGGTGGTAATCTTGCTCCTCTGATTATTTGCTGGATCTGTGGGTTTGAGCTATTCTGACCTGATGGGGCTTCTTCTCTCCTCTGCTGATTGACTAGATTAGGCTGGTGGAGTATTAATGAGCCCTGAGGTCAGATCTTCCCCAGCTGGCAGCAGAAGTTGATGATGTGGGTGAAGGTGTGGAAGCTGAAGGGAGCTGGGCTTCCTACCCTGTTATCAAGGTATTCTGTTGCAGTTGTAGCCTTCACCCTGGGATCAGTCAGCAGGATTCTTAAGGTGGCTCTCAGTGTAGTCAGTAGGGGAAGGGTCAGGTGCCCCTTTCTGAGGCCACATTAAACTCCTCCCTAGTGAAAGGCCCCCACCTGATGGGCAGCAAAGGGCAAGGAGCATTAATTAGTAATGGACTCCAGCCTGGAAGTGCTGGTGGGCAGGTGGCTTTCTCCTCTCCAGGCCATCTCCAGCTTACCACTTCTAAAAATAAGCTGCTCAGAATTCCTGCAAATTGGACTGGTCTGGGGATGCAGGAGACTAAATGTGGTTGCTGATGACAACCCTTCTTGGGAGGGTCAGAGTATTTGTTTTGGAGGCAGCAGACATGGAAATGGTCAGTGAATGGCAGTTCTCCTTTGGCTCCAGAGACACATGCATTGCATGATCTGTGCAAGTCTGAGGGTGTCCTCCCACAGGGATAGTCTGGCAGCACAGAGCCAGAGCATGAGTCCTGACTCTATATTCAGAGAATTTGAGTTTGGATTCTAACCGCTCCCTAAGACTTGTGAGAGCCAAGGTCAATCTTTAGGCTTTGTGGGCTTCTGTTTCCTCATTTCACAAATGTGTCCCCTGGGCTTGCTAACCTTAAAGGGTCCCTTCTGGCTCCCAGCTCCTGGCATCTTGGTGACCTGGCTGTCCTGTGGTGTCTTCCTGCTCTTTTGTCTCATCAAAATAGCAGTGATTGACTCCTGCATGGTTTTTGTCTCATATATATTGGACTGTTATTCTTCACTCTACAAAGCTGAGTTGCCTTTGAGACTCCTAAAGTCCCCCAAACGCATTTCTCTTGTTCCTGCTCTCTGCCAAGGTTCTACCTCCTTTTCCTGGTAGATTTAGTTGTTTTACTGCCCGTTGTTTTACTGCCCGTCGTTCAAAGCCAGAATTACTGGACTTAGAGTCAAGGAGGACCCGGGTTTAAATTTAGAATGCATCCTAAACTCACCTCTCAACACCGTAGCCAATCAGTGGTCAAGTCCTGTCCTATCTACCTTTATCACAGCTCTAGGATGCCTCCCTTACTCTCCTCCATAGGACCACTATTGGCTAGCCTTCATCACCTCTCTCCCCAGCCTATTACAGGAAGACCTGGGTTCAAATCTAGCCTTAGGCACCAACAAACTGTGGAACTGGGCAAGTCATTTATCTTCTACCTGCTTCAGTTTCCTCAACTGTAAAATAGGGATCATGATAGCATCCACCTCACAGGGGGTGACAATAAGGGTCAAAAAAGAATATTTGTAAAGTGCTTAGCACACTACCTGACACATAGGTGCTTCGTAAATGCTATCTGACTGGCTTGGAGTCAGAAGGACCCAAGTTCAAATCCTGCTTCTAGACTCACTTGCTTTATGACCCTAGATCCATGCCTTAGTTTCCTTATCTGTAACATGAACAATTTAGACTCTAGGGCTCTAAAGTTCTTTTCTCTAAATCTGTGAGTGGAAATGCGTGTTGGCTATTTGGGGGGGGGGGGTGAAAGGGAAAGTAAAAACATGAATCATGTAAAAGAAAGTATTTTTTTTAAAAGGGCAAAAAAAACTAATTAAAAAAAAATCTGTGATCCATGATCCAAGAAATCTTCCTTGGTCTTCCCAGTTAGAGGTTGCTTTGTCCTTCCTCAGACCTTGCATAAGCACAGGTTACCTGCTTTATGCTCTTAGCCATATTCTGATCTGGACTATGTTCTGGACCAATATTTATTTATATATTTGTGGTTTAGTGTTAGATATATGGCATATACTCCTGCTAGATTAAACTTTAGGAAGACTCTGGTCCAGTTAACATTGTATTTTTTCTATCACCCCCTGTTGTAACACCCTTCCCTAGTCGATCAGTGTCTTGGATTTTATTTTTGTGCTTCATTCTAAAATGAGGGAATATTGTTACACTGATCAGTGTGGACTGTCTTCCTATTGTACTGAAAACCATACAAGGGCAGTGACCACACCAAGGAGGTTCCCTCACATTCTGCAAATGCCTAACAGAATGTGGCACATTTATGGGTGCTTGATAGAGTTGTTTTTTCCACTCCCACTCACCAACCAGTCTGAAAAACCATATATACTCACTTCAGTAGGATCAGTTGGTCATCTTTTTTAGAACTAGAATGGATCTTAGATGTTACTGCCTTGAACTCCCTCATTTTACAACAGAAGATACTGAGGCTGAAAGAATTTAAGTAATTTGCTCAG
Organism: Gracilinanus agilis; assembly: GCF_016433145.1. Lineage (NCBI taxonomy): Eukaryota > Metazoa > Chordata > Mammalia > Didelphimorphia > Didelphidae > Gracilinanus > Gracilinanus agilis. The sequence continues at coordinate 63,586,980 of NC_058134.1, read as the reverse complement.
GGTCGTAGAGTGTCTGAGGTTGGATTAGAACTCAAGGCTTAGGCCTCTCGCAACCACACCACTTAATGTCCTACAAAGAAACTTGAATGAAAACATGAATACTCTATTGTGTTCTAAAAATCCAGAATTGGAAACAAGTCCTTCAGGGTCTTCTAGTTTAATTGATAATTGATAAAGAAATAAGAGACACCTCGGGTCTTGAAATGTTTTACCCAAAGTCACACAGGAATTATATGAAAAAGTTAGAAATTTAATCCAGGTCTTCTGACTCCAAATCCAATGAGTATATCCCTATATTTTCAATTCAGGAATTCCTACTTTTTCATTTTAATCTTCTGGAAAGAATAGTCAAATAAAAATGAGAAGACATGGATTGTGGTCTTGATTATTCCATTATTAACAAGGTGGTATGGGGCAACTCATCTTAACTCTGAAGGCCTTAACTTCTTTGTTTGTAAAATAATTTCTAAAACCCTGGTATTATCTGATTCTATGACCAAATGTAGGTGAGCATCTTTTTAGATCTGTACTCATAATAAGGAGGCTTACATTCCTCTTCACTACAGGTTTTTAAAGGAAATATTAATCTAGTGGTTCCCAAACTTTTTTGGCCTACCATCCCCTTTCCAGAAAAAATATTACTTAGCCCCTTGGAAATTAAATTTTTTTTAAAAAATTTTAATAGCAATTAATAGGAAAGATAAATGCACCTGTGGCCATCACCGCTCCCCCCCCCCCTTGGGTTGCTGCAGCACCCACCATGGGGAGGTAGCGCCCACTTTGGGAATCACTGAATAATTAGAGTTAATTAATAATTAGAATAATTAATCTATCAAAAGCAGAATCTAAGGGCCTTTTATAAATCGACTTAAGTTAGCTGTACTGGAAGCTGTGCAGAAAAGAAGGTTTATTAGAGCAGAGCTGTTTGTTTTTTTCCCATAGATAATTTTCCGTGTAGCTAAAAAGTTCATATTAAAATAGGAGACCAGAATTCCTTGGCTGGAGAAAACACATGTCTATTAAACATTCCATATCCTTAAATGTTTAAGATTGTTGGATATTAAAAATGGGAGAGACAATGTAAAATGTAGCAGCCACTAAGTTATGGCATTTTTATGAGACATATAAAAGGGGATGAGAATGAGCTAATTAAATTGACCTTTAAATTTTCCCCACCCTCCTGGAGACTCAGCCTAATCTCAGACCTCCTACTGTGGAGATAAACATTCTCACTGTAGACTTTAGAAGACAGAAGAATGGCACCATTAATCTCTTTCTTTGAGAAAAAGGATAATAAATTTCCAATTACAAATGTTTAAAGTCCATCAAAGACTAGTCTTTCACTCACTCTTATTCTAGACTGTCATTGGCTGATATGGTCCTTGGGCTCCAAGTATTGCATCCAGGATTCAAGACCTTGTCAGAAAGATCCGTAGTGTGTCAGGTTATGAAAATGAGCCCTTCACCGACCAAGCTTTAAAAATGAGGTCAAATTGAATTAGAACGAGCCACACCATGTTCTTGCCAACTCCAGCATTTTCCTGCCTTGCCCTGGAACCTCAGATGTTAGTTCATTCCATCCATCTGTCTGCCCTTTCCTAGCCTCCTCTCTCCATTCATACATAGATGTGAATTTTCATTTTCCTCCAGCATTCCAGGATTCCTTTGGGGTGGCAGGGAGATGGGGGAATCTCAAATGAGTGTTTGATGTGCCACCAGAAATGGCTCCAGGGACCACTGAGATTATTTTTAAACACTGCATGTCCTCAGGAAACCCCCTGTTTGCTCCTCAAGTGCCCTAAGAAATTCTCTTACCCTAGATATTGACTTATGAAAGTTGCTGGAAAGTCAGTCATGGGCATCTGTAAAAATAAAAAAATAATAGCAAACATTTATCAGCAACTACATCTGTGTGTCATGGAGTCAGGGGTTGAGTGATCTCGATTGTGGAGGACATCACTGAGATACAGCATGGAATGATGCATAACACGCTATACTTCGAGTTAGGAAGCCTGGATTCAAATCCCATCTCGGACATTTCCTGGCTTTGGGACCCTAGACTACTCGCTTTTTCTCTGAGCCCCAGGAGCTTCCTCTGGAAAGAGGGGATAATAATGCCTATTGTAACAGCCTGCCTCACAGGGTTGTTGAGAGAATAAAATGAGATAAGCTTAAGTCAAATGTTCTCTGTCCAAAGGGAATTCAGAGATCTGAAGTTGGCTTTTTTGAAGTGCTATAGTTTCTTTATTTTTCACCACATCTATTTTAACTGCCCATGAATCAAGTCATGTTTTATTGTATATAAGCAGTCACTTCATTTCCTGGTAGTGATCTGTTTTTGTTTGTCCAACTTTATCCTTGTGATGATTTTATTTAACACCTATCATGATCATAAGCTAAAAACCAAGCAAGATACAAGTGTACCCTGCTAAAGGGGCCAGGCAGAGTTCTTGTTTTATTATACTTAAGAAGAGACTATTCTCTCTTAAAACAAATACATTTAAGAGATTATCCAACTTAGTGAAATTATTGGCTGTGCTTTATCCTGATCTTCAAAGGCCTTTTAGCTTCAGTATCTCTAGATGCTGTAATCCACAAATATGCACATTATTAATGTGGAAGTGGAAAATTTGCTACACCTGAGCTAAATTCCCAGCATCCTTTTAAGTACATCCTCATTTGACATACAGGGGTTTGGGAGATAAATTTGGCTGAGACCCACGCTGCAGGGCTCTTTTTTAGGAGCTTGAGCTTTGCTTTGGTTAAGATGTGGCAGGTGTGGTTCTGACTCTGTGCTCTGCTCACTTAACTGAAAGAATCCTTTTCCCTCTTTTTACTATTCTCTATTTTGCTGTAATAAAGCCACTAAAAATACTAACAGCCTCATAATTTAAATTTTAATTATTACAATTTTTGGTGACCATGAAGGGATACAATCTCTTCTCCTGCCATGGTCTTCCCTCTCCCCTCTCCTTTCTCCCTTTTCCCTCCGGCAAAACTTTCAGAGCTTTCCCAGACTCTTGCCTACACCTGCCCACCAGGAGAGACAGGCAGCCCGGTCTGTTCCTACTGCTGCTTGCTGTTAACTGCCGTTGTTTGCTGTTGCTGCTACTGGTAAGCTTTAAATTACCTGCCCCAACCCCAGCCCACAGGATGGGGATCTTTTTTTTACCCCCTTTACCAGGTAGCTGGTCCTTCTTCCTAATTAACTCTTCTTTTTTCACCCACCCCAGCTTGCTTCCTTTTAACTAAAATCTTTTCCCACTCCAGCTAAAAGGTATCCTTGCCCCTAAAAAAACCAGCCCCAAATCCTTGCCTAAAAAAACAAAAACAAGCAAACAAACAAAACAGCCCTCAACCCAACCCTGCCTTTGTAGCCAGATTCTCCATACTTCAACCTGGATTCTAGTCCATTCCTCCCCCACATCTCCTCTCCCCCCCCCCCCCCCCCACACACACACACATTGCCTCCTCACCAGTAGAGGCCATTATTGAGCATTCAGTTTTGCCTCTTGCTGAACTGCAGTGTTTGCTAATGTAATTATTATATTACTTTATTCATCCCTGTTGCTTAGAATTTCCCTGAGAAAAGTTAGATATCATCCACTGAAAAACTCATAGGTATGTCTTTTATATTTACACGGGGAAACTTTTGGATACTCTTCCCCCTGCCCCCCCCCCCCCCCCCCCCTTTTTTTTGGACAGTTTTCAAGATGAAACAATCACTAGCCTTAAAAATTCCAATTTCTTACTTTTCCCTCTTCTTTTACTTTGACTCCCCACACTAACTGACTCTAATTAGTTATAATTAAAGGATACATTGAAAGAGACCTTTTTTTTTTTTTGACAACATGGCAAGCCCAAGCTTTAAAAAGCCCCTGACTCATCATTTGGTAGCTATTATTAATTGACATGTATGCATACATTATTAGTGACTTAGATTCTGACCTTAGCAAGTCCTGTAACAGCCATCTTATATCTGGACTTCTGTGACATGAGAATTTGAAAAAACAATCCATTCAGCGGGCTTGCAGAACTCTTATAAAAAACTAGAAGGCATTTAAGTAGATAGAGCCTGTGGTCCACAGTTTTTCCATTAGGGAATCAGCATGTTTGAGTGAATCTAGCTTATGAGGAAACAACATGAGAAAGAAATCAGAAATCTTGACTTATACATGACAAAAGTACCCAAATGAGTACTTTGGACCTGCTCTTGCTACAAGTTAAGACGTGTATGGTCATCCATTATAAGCACAAGATCCCACACAGCAGAGGAATGCAGATGGAGGAAACTTGTTGAGGAGCTTAGAAGAAGGAAGAACTCATTCTACAGATACTGATATTTTTCCTTGATTTGATTTTCTATTATCATCAATTTTGTGATCCATTTCTTGTTGTATGTCTGATATCCCTAGAGTCTTCAGTCTCTTTTAAACTCGCCATACCAAGCCTTGCCATCCCTTCTACAGGAATTGGCACTAGACGTTTGATTTTCATTGCCAAAGGGAACTCCTGGATTAGATAACTGCTTTTACCAAAACAATCCAGCCCCTTTTCTACAATTTATAGTCTTCGAAAATTCCCTTGAGAGGTTAAATGCCTTGCCCACAGGTCAGCACAGCCAGTATGTGTCCAAGAAAGCACTTGAGTTCAGATATTCCCAGCTCCAAAGCCAGTTCTCTTTGCACTAGGCTGTGCTGCCTCTCTTTAACCATCCTGCTACTGACAGCATATCCCTTATAGTAGTGCTTATGCCAATTTGCTTAGCTGCCCAGCTAAAAAATCCCCAAGTCAACCATCTATCCCACTGTCCTTGGGATAGAGAAACTACTGTTTGTACCAGTACAAACCTTTGAAGTGCATGTGTCAGCTCGATGTCTGGGTTACGTGTTAAGAATCCCAAACTTGGAAAAGGATTCTACTCCCTCTAGTTTCAGGCTTAAAATAGCCTCTAGACATCATCATCTGTGGCCTGGCCTGGTTACCAGATACTCTCCTACCCCTTGGTTTTCCAAGTTTCCCAAATAGCTAGCCCAGTTGCACTAAGCATTCAGCCTCTCCCTTAATAAGTAGACTTTTGAGAATTTAAGTTAAAACTTACATGGTAGCTACTTTTCATGGCATTCAACAAAGAAGCTTAGGATTTATCCAGAGCTTTAGGCACTTTGTTACCTGATCCTAGAAGTACTACTTAATTCTAAATGGGCATTTAATATGGATACCTTCTTTGCCTCTCATAAGATAAAGACTAAAAGATAATTAGATATAGTTTTTGCCCTTTGGAAGTTTATAATCTAGTAGAGGGATATGATACAAACACAATGTCGTATCTTAAATATAAGGTAACTAGTAATTATAGTGCAGAATTGAATTTTTAAAAAAGAGCATAAAACAGGTACAAAGTTTTCTTCAAAGTCAGAGGGAAGGAAGATCATTGTCAGCTGGGAAGATTAGGGAAGACTTTTTGAAGAAAGTATTTTAGTTGGCTCTCAAAAGACAGGAGACTTTCAAAAGATAGAGCTAGGAGAAAAGGTTTCCAGGATGCTTTCCTGCTATCTTGGGCTCTAGATTCCTCCAAATATAGTCTGGGTTCCTTCCATGGGTTTCTTCTTATAGCTTTCTTATCAAGATAGTTATATAGATAAACAGAATGTTGAATTTGTCAAAGTATGTGCACATTTGGAAAATGGACACCTTAATAAATCTTGATTCATTGATGCTTTGATATATTTTGTGTTTTAAATCACTGGAATTTCTCCCAGTATCCCTTTATCACTCTTCCTTTCTTCTCTCAGAAGGAAAATGACCATATGTAGATACACACGTAGTTTTTTATATTTTATATATCTACATAGTTATCAGTAAACCCCTTAACCTTCCATGGTAGGGAAATAACCACAGGATTCACTGGTTAAGGCTATGGGGTTTATTGATAACTGGGTAGGGAACAAGGCAATGGTAAGAGGACTAGGAAATACTAAGATCTGTTGTTGAAGATTATCTGACTAAAGCCAGTAGAAATCCTTAGAAGGTCAAAGCTGACTGAGGGCAAGTAGCCCTCGGTCAGAGTGATGCGGTCTCTGATTAGGAAATAAAGTTGATCTTTGGGCTAATCTTGCCAGTGATGATGATGATAATAATAATATTGTGTTGCTCTAGAAGATTGGGTCTTAAAATCCTAACCTATTCTAGCCCTACCCACGATCCACACTCCCACTACCCAGGCCCAGGGGTAAGGGGGTTAGTGAGTGGTCAGGGTGAAGTCAGGTCAGAACAGAACCCAGCCCTGGGTCTCCAGGGCCTTTTATACTCTTGGTCCCACTGGCAGTTGATATTTGCCCAGTGGCTCATGCCACCTTCAACATTCCATCCAGGGCAACTGACAGGTTTGCCCTAAGCCAACATGGCAAGGTTAAAATCCTATATTACAATATGTATAATATTTTTAAAGAATAAAATGAAAAGCCCACCATATCCATGAATAGCCATCCTCTGAATTGGAGTAGAATGGGGATGTATTCTCATATCTCTTCTTTGTGTCAATACACATTGATTCTAAAATGACTTTTGCCATGATTTTAAAATGTCAGGATCTTAAACCTTTTACCTTATTGTTTGTTGTCTTGGAGAAACTGTAAATTGATTCATTTAAATAAGGAGATAGAAGAAAAGAAGTCCAAGACCTTTTTTCTATCATATAAATCTTAATTTTATTCTTATTTTTGAAAATTTTAATATATTTTGGTTTTTTAAATCACCTTTATTTCTCTCCTCTCCAATACAGCTATCTATTTTTAATAGAGATTTTTTAATAGATTAAGGAAAGGGGAGACAGTTTAGCAAAACTAGCTAACACAGTAAATAAGTTTAAAAGTCTGTATAGATGGGACAGCAAAATGGTTCAGTAAATAGAGAGCCAGGTCTAGAAAGGGGAAGTCCTGGCTTCAAATATAGTCTCAGATACTTCCTACCTGTGTGATCTGGGTAAGTCACTTAACACCCATTGCATAGCCTTTACTCTTCTTTCTTGGAACCAGTACTTAGTATTGATTCTAAGATGGAAGGTAAGGATTTTTTAAAAAAGTTTATACAGTAATGTTCCTCACCCATTCTGTAAAGGGAAGGAGGTGAATTCTCCTATAGCTTCTTCAAGTTAAAGCTAGGTCATTATAATTACACTATTCAACTCCTGTTATATTGTTCTTTCCATTTATATCACTTTGGTCATTACTTCACCTTTTTCTGTATTCTTTATATTCATTTTTTTCTCATTGTCAACCATATTATATTACATTCATGTATCAGAGGTTTTTGAGTCCCTCAATCTGTGGTCATTTATTCTGACTCCTTTGTTATTTTCAGGGTGTCAGGACCATGGAGAACATGGTGATCAAAGTAGCACCCGTAGAATTCGGGATCACTCCTAACCTTAGCTACACTTCCTAGAAGTCTAGGTGCGAGTTTTTATACTCCTCTTCAATCAGAAAAAGTATGACTAACAGGGTTGTTATCCAGGGGGAGAAGCCAGTCAGCCGAGGGAAATGGAAATCTTCAGGACCCTCTGCATGTGAATTCATTACGAGAGACATGGAGAAGCGTGCCGCCGGAACCTGATGATGTAGGATGTGGTGTGAGCGCTGAAACCTGTGGCTGCAGTCTAAAGGACCCTTGGGAGAATGGGAAGCCCCGGGAAGCCTCTAGCCGTACCTAGGCTGCATACGGATTCTATGAAGCTAAAGCCTGGCTCAGCAACATATGGTGGTTTCTCTGAGCCCCTGCTCCGCAAACACACATCTGTTTCAACCATATCCTCCAGGGATGACAGCTTCCCCCTCCTCCCCCCTTTGCAGATGAATGAAGAAAAGTGATGAGCACACTTAGAATGATTCACCAATTTATTTGTATACATGTAAATAAAAGTGTAAATAAAGGAAGGATTCTGTATTTCATTATCTTTGCTGCCACCACGGCCGCTGCTGTGGATGTTTCTCTGTAGGCTTTATTCGGCACTCTTGCAGACGTCGAGGTTTGGTTCTTGGCCAGCTGGCAGCTTATTTAAATTGTTATTAAGATGTGTTTGTTGTAATAGAGAAAAAGGAAATTTGTATTTAAAAGCCGATGTATGTGGAAAGACGCAGGGCTGTGGAACCCATTTATTTACCTGGGGTAGACCTCCATGGAGGAAGCCCACCTCTTACCCTTTCACATCTTGCCCGAGTCTTCTCTTCTTGTCCCCCACCCAGCCAACTGGTGTGGTGCCTGTTGGATACCTAGGAAACGGGTGATATGTACCTGTTTGTTGAATGTCTTTTTCATTTTTCAGAGAAAAATAAGCAGCCTTGTGAAATTTAGCCTTTTGATCTTATTGGTGAGTAGAGCTTTCTTAGATTGTTCACTAAGTAACCGTGACTTACCCTTCTTCCTTCTGTTTTAAATAGTTCTTTTTCTTTCTTGCTTCTGTTATGCTGAACACATCTGGAACCTATGAAATGCCATTTTCCTTCTGACTTAAGAACCCTTGTCATCTCTCCCCAATTCTTCCCGATGCCCCGAGTCATCACTCTGCCCCTGCCGAGCGCGCCATTCGTCTGTCCTCTGCCAGGCTTAGCCTGGAGAGGGAGTCCTTTCATCAGGGGGCAGGTCAGTGGTTCCTGAGGCCAGCGTGAGATGCCTTGGAAGGACATTAGGCGTGAAGAACTTCAACAGTCTCATTTTACAAACAAGGAACCAGAAAGGCCAAATGCTTTGCCGGTGGTGATGTGGATGTCGGTGTTTCTGGGTCTTTCCGCCCTGCCACGCTGAATCACTGCTGCCCCCCTATTTTAAAGGGGAACGTTCTGGGGGTGGGGGGTTAGGATGCTCACTGACCACAAACATCTTGATCTTATTTTGTAAATTATCTCTTTGTGATCTTCAGAAATTAAATGTGGTCCGGATGGAAAACATCTGGGCTAAGAGGTAGGTTAGCTGCCTCCTGACCTCCAGCATTGGAACTCCATGCCTTCCCTTCCTTCATCTGCAGGAGAGGCGTAATAATACATGCCTTGTCCTGCCTCATAGGGATCTCCAGGACGTTACTGAATAAAGTGAATGTTTTAAAGATGGCACCATCTCCCTGCAGTCCTACTCTGGGGCCTAATCATGGCACGGAGAAGGTGCCGATTGGTTCTGTAAGACTGCTTTGGAGCACACAGTCTGTGCCAGGTGGCTTTTACCATGCTGTGGTGTGGTGAGGGGCTACCTTCTGAGGACCCTTGCAGAGACTCGCTCAGTGATTGACTTTTTTTGCCTACCCAGATGATCCATAAAACTTACCGGCAAGTACCAGATCTTGGTTCAGTGACCATAACTACCAGAGGAATTGAATCATACCCCAGGACCAAAGATTGAGAGCCAGTTCCTTAACAATGTAAAAATTGAGGTTCAACGTTTAAGTGCCTTGCCTAAGTAGTGTATAGAGTGGTAGATTTAGAATCAGGAAGGCCTGGATTTGAATCCCAATTCAGATGCTCACTAGTTTCGTGACCTTGAGCAAGTCATGTGACCCATTTGCCTCAGTTTCCTTTTCTATAAAATGGGGATAACAATAGCACCTACCTTGCAGGGTTATTGTGAGGATCAAATAAGAGAATAATTGTAAAGTATTTAGTACAATGCCTGACATAAATGTTAGCTCTTGTTATTATTACTCAGATTCTGACTTGAAAAATAGAGCTTTTTCTTCTACATGATGATTCCTCTGTTCTCACTGGAAATGAAACAAAAAAAACAAAAACAAAAAAGAAATTGGAGGTAGATAGAAGGATGACCTGTAGTTTCTCCTTGGTTTCTTCATGTTCAAAGGGCAACAGGAATCATTGAAGCAATGGGACATTTCATTACTTTTTTTTTTGCAGTGCTCATGACAAGCATTTGCAAGTAGACTTCTTTGAGATAATGAGAATTTAACTAAAATATTTGTTATAGAGGATATTTGAGAAGACAGCTTTGAAGCATTGAAAGTAAGAATAGTGGCGCCTTCAACAAAAATGGAGAAGTTTACATCTGAGGAGAGTTTAAAAGAGAAGTTAATGAATTCTATTAGAGACATATTGAGTCTGAGATATCTGTAGGACAGCCAGTTGCAAATGTATGCCTAGAGTACAATAGAGACTTGAGCTAGATAGAGAGATCTGGAAGGCATCTGCATAGAAATGAAAATCCATGGCAGCTGGTGAGCTCCCCAAAAGAACGGCTACAGAAAGAACAGAAGAGCCAGGAGAGAGCCCTGGGAGATATCTGCGTGTCATGGATAATGATCCAGCAAAGGAGTCCAAGGAGTAACTAGACAGGTAGCTGGAGAACCAGTAGAAAATAGTGTGATGAAAACCCAGGGAGGGAGAGGGTGTCCCCTGGTCAGCAGTGTCACGTGCTGCTCGGTCACTAGAACCTCCTCGAACTTCACTTTCCTCAGCTGTAAAATGAGATTTAGTTTACATGGTTGTCATAAAGACGAGTACTTTGTAAACTAAAAGCAGAAAGCTGTGTGTGGCTGTAAGCCACAATGATAAGGAGGATAAAGTATAAGTTAGAGAAGTCACTGGGCAGCTACATGGTGTAGTGGGGAAGAGTGCCAAGCCTGGAGTGAGTAAGACTCATCTTCCCCAGCCCAAATCTGGCCTTAGACATTTACTAGCCGGAACACCCTGGATAAGTCACTTTACCCTGTTGACCTCAGTTTTCCTCATCTGTAAAATAAGCCAGGGAGGAAATGGAAAATCACTCCAGTATCTCTGCCAAGAAGACCCCTAATGGGGTCATGAAGAGTCAGAGAGGACTGAAACGGACTGAACAACAGCAACAAAGAGAGTAACCTATGATCTCCAATGAAACATGGATACCTGCTTAGGGAAGCCTTTGACCACTATAGCACCTGGCATGCCTGCCTGCCAAAGGCATTCTCTGTCCTATTGTCCCTAACGACAGGGGCTTCACGCTCTCCAGACGTCTAAAATGATTATGGAATGGTTTCAGAAGGACAGCCAGCACCCAGTGACTGCTGTGACTGAAAGATGTGCCCACAGATCGTCCTAAAGCTTTGGGTCACTCATACAAAAGAGGCTGTGTGACTGTGCACTGAATGGTTAATGGATGGCACGGGGCTTCTTGCCTCCAGTGGTGTTTGCTAAGAAGCAAGCAGAATGACACTGCCATTCCTCATTTCCCATTCAGTGCCTCTGTGGTCATCAAAAGATGATGCAAAAAAAAAAAAAAAATGGTTCTTCTCACTTATTGGTCCCTGCTTACGGTGGCTCAGTACAGGCTCGTGTTCTGTGTGCCTCTGAGATTGCATCTTTGGAAAAGGAACCGAAGGCTAAAAGCCTTATAAACACGTTCTCCTTGGTCAGCAGGGATTGTGAAGTCCTCGTGCAGGCACCTGCCTGAAAACAGCTTTGGCCATTTGGCACAGCTCTAAAGGAAGGGGGACAGTTTTTTGAATCTAGATATTTATCTGAATGAGGAAACTTTTTGTATATTACTGACATCCACAAATCACCTTTGAGAAAATTTGCCTCATGCTCCAAATTTGAGGAGCCACATACTTTTACTGACATAAATGCAGTCTTCAAATGAAGGCAAGAGGAAGATTCACTGAATTCCTGGTTAGTTTATGTAACCCTGCAATCTTCTATTATTGCTCTTTCTCCCTTCCCCCTTCTCTTACACCCATGACCAAGCCCTTACCTCGGCATCTATACTTCAGGAAATCCACAGTGCTTCCAACGTGTTATCTGACTGCTGGTTTTATCAAGACACACACAGATATTTGTAATTTTGTCAGTTTTTCCCAAGCGCATTTTTTTGTTCTGTAATGCTGAGCATGCCTAGAATATTTGTATGTGTGTGTGTGTATATCTCACTATATCTAATTGATACTTGTAATGCAGTCAGTAATTAGTTGACAAATATTTATTAAGAATGTGCTGTGCATCAACCTTTTTGTAATGCTGCTTCCTCAATATTAGGTCTGTTGGCATGGCTGTATTTGTTTTCCTTGATTCCGGAAAAGAAATGAATTTGTTGATTTTTTTTCAAAATAAAAATTTTAAGATAATAGTAAGATAATAACTTTAAGATAATAGCAACAGGCAAATCACTTATCTCTGTTCTCATGGAGGTAGAGTATACCATAGAATACATAAGTAATTACAAACTTCAGAAATTATCCCAATGATGCCTATTTTGAGGGGGAAAGTATTAAAATTAAATGCAATTAGCAATTACCTTGTTCTTAACAACCAGTATCGGGAATGTTTCTGATGCTGATGATCTAATTCTAACTACATGTCTCTTTCCAATTGAGTTTACCCTGCAGTCATAGGAAGTTGGTCAAAAGGGATTAGATTGCTAGGCATGCCGCTGCTGAAACCTCTACCCAGAGAGAGCAGAGTTGGCTAACTCTGACTGTGCAGCTAAGGCCTCCCCCCAGTAATCCTACCCAAGGAAAAAGATTTGTTTTAATATAGAAAAAGTATACTCTGTCTTAATTCCATACATGCCAGCCCTAACGTAACTTCATTTTAGATTAATGTCTGTAAGAATGCTTTCAACTGGCATCATCCAGAATTCACACATTATCATTGGAACTGATGACAGATGGTGTATTATTTATTTTATTGAATACAATCGAGTAAGATCCAGCTTGCAAAAGCAGTGCTGAGCCATACCCTCTCTTTTCCAGCAATAGTCCTTCTTAACCAAACTGCCAATCAGCATTGACCCTATCAGATTTAGTATATGTTTGTTGTTATATAACTAGTTGACTGATAGCTCGCCGGTGATAGGGAATATATGAATTCTGGATGGTGCCCGTCATTCTTCCTTGTCTGAAGAAGAGACTAGCACAACAGAAGATATGTCAGAATCTTCGAAGGAAAACTTTTCTGTTCTTTCTCTGCCTCATAACTAATTAGAAAGGGAATGAATCTACAATTTGGACTCAAAAAAATTCCAAATGGAAAAATACCTTAGTTTGAATTGTACCATAACAGTTTTACTACCCACGGTTTATGTTTTGTTTCTGTCACAGATCCATGATATCGAATATAATGTTTTATTATGGCTTTCAGTATATTGAGTATAAATTATATATTGCAAAATGAATTATTTATATTGTATTATAGCTGAAAAATAACTCAAGACCTTTATGTTAAGAAAGGCAAGCTTCAATATCATTAGAGTTGATGAAACTCAAGTTATTCTATATTTTTTCCAAGAAGTTATTATTATTATATAGTCATGTTTGCACGTTTTTCTTTCCAGTTCATATGATCTTTATAATTTGATTGTTCAAGGTTTTAGTTTTTATTTTATAATTCTTAGATTTCTTATTTAGCACGGTTTTCTGCAGATGGATATTTGGAAAAATAAGAAACTGTTTTCATGGTTCCTTTAACAAAGACCAATAATTTTGCTAGCTTTTAAATCCCAGTAAATGAATTAAAATATATACTTTGTTTTCTTTCATTTTGTGTGTATAGGAAGCAGTGTAAGAGAGATTTACTGAGATAACCAATATAATTGAAAATTAATCCCTCATTAATATCACCTTTTTTCTTACTGAACTACATACTGAAGCTACTTAGTCAAGTTGATAAATTTCATCCTCCTTGGGAATAATTTTAAAGTCAGTGGTAATTATATTGATTTTTTCCCCCTCTTTACAAAGTTTTATAATATGATAAAGAAAAGCAAATACAGGTAACAGTCAAGCTTATTTCTCAGAATTTAACAAGCATGTCTGACCATATTGAAATGAGGAGTCTCTTTCTCACAATTGAATTGTGATGCCACTTTTGCTGCAATGTTTGTCTGAAAGAAGATATTAACATATAATAATTCATTTGTAAGGACCAAGCTTCTCAGGTGTAAGCCACTGCCCTTTTGTTATACAAGGCAAACTTGTATCCTATTGATGGTATCAAGGAAAGAAAGAGAATAATTATGAGGATAGAGGGATTTAACATATGCTCGAGAAACACAAGAACAACCTATTATTTAAAAGATTTATTATAAAAGATTTCTTATTTACTGGGGGAAGAGGGGGTGCTGCTTTGCTAAAGAGATCCTTGTTTATTGATCCAGAATGTATATGCTTCCTTAAGGCTTTGTAAGTCAGCATTTAATTCCAGTGCCCATTTGGCTTACCTTGATTCCTACAGTGTACTAGAAGGCATGGTAAAGCAATAGAAAAAAAAGTTAAAAAGAGCACCTGCCATACTCTAAAAGACAAAATGATCTCCAAGACTCTACAGCAGTGGTGTCAAACTCTAAAGAGAAAAGGGACTAAATGTTGACTTAGAAAACCATAGATTAACATTGTGTATATTTTGTTTTTATTCTGTTAAGTATTTCCCAATTATAGTTTAATGTGGTAGAGTATCAACTTAAGCTAACTTTCTACATACATTTAATTTTAATGCTAACAGATCATTGAGTCAAACTTAGTATGAGGAATAAGATGTCAGGGGATGGTTTCCTGTAAATCTCAGATTGGTTAGGAAGTGAGATGGGAAGCCACAGCCCTGGTTGGGTGAGTTGACGGTGAAGGAGAAGAAGCACTGGTTCTTAATGCAGAGGACATTCATTCAAGCCCATGTCAGATACTTCCTGCCTGTAACCTACCTGTGCAAGTGGGTAAATCACTTAATCTTTGGAGGCCTTGGACTCTTCGTCTATAAAATGAGGATGGACAGAATGGCTTCTGAAGTCTCTTCCAGCTCTAGGTCTAGGTTTGGGAGTCGGGCTTTGCCACAAAATGGAGCTCAGGAAAGCCCTGGGGTTCTCTGTTCCAGTGTGTTCTTAGTTCTTGGTACAGCCAGTAGGGGAGCTACAAGGGGTATGTTGCTTCTCAGTCCTTGGTCCTGTCCTCGTTTCCTCCAACTTTTCTGACTTCTCTTGTCTTCTCACAGTCTATCATTTTACCACTATATTTCAGCACACACAGTCAGACTATATATATAGCACTTCAAGTTTACAAAGTGCTTTCCTCACAACAGCTTCCTGGAGGAAAATAGTGCAATTATTATAACCATTTTTAATTTGCTCAAGGTCACAGAGCTGAGAAATCAAAGAATTAGAATTCAAACCCACAACTCCTGACTCTTTCCCCTACATTGTTTTTCTCCCATTCCCTATGCCACTCCAATCCTGGCTGACTTAAGAATATAGGCACCTTGAGAGAAGGACCCATTTCATTTTCTCTAGTATACCCAGTACCTAGCACAGTGCCTGTCACATGGTAGGCACAAAATAATTATTGCTGCCTTGGGATGGGATGGAGAGTTAGATAGTAAATAGGCTGGGCTGGAAATCAAGAAGACGTGGGTTCAAATCCATCCTGTCTCAGAATTGAACAACTAATTTAAACCCTCTCTGCCTCAATGTCCTCATCTATAAAATAAAAGACTGAGATTTGGTGACTTTCAGGCCCCTTCCAGCCCAGATCTATGAGCCTAACCTCTCAGACCTTCAGCTTCCTCCTCTGTAAATGAAGGGGATTGGATGAGAATTTCACAATCTCTAAATCTATGACACCTGAGGAATGATGCTACCCATATTTCTGATCATTCAGCAAACATTTTTGAAGTGCCTATACTATGTACCAGACATTGTGCTAAGTACTAGAAACATCAGTCATCTATCAGTGTTAGAATGTGTTAATGAATTTTCCTTTTGACATAATTTTTTTCACAGAAAACTACAAAAGCACTTTAAAAATAATTTATAATCAAAGCTAGAATTTTTAGTTTCTAAATTCCATAATAATTCCACCTTTTATGATGTCATTGAACCTCTCTGTCTTAGCCTCTAGAGTAGTACTGTTAAATTTTAAACTTCTAATAAAACCACAAATGAAGTTGGATTGACCTCTAAGGTTCTTCCTTGTTCCTAAGACCTTCCAATTCTTCATCATCTTGTGATCATTGCATTTTGTAGAAAAGATGAAAATAACATCACTGTTATTATTTGACAATTGTTAATATATTCCATTTTCAAGATACATTGCAGTTTTATGTAGTCATCCTCTCTTAGAAAAAAAAAATCCCACTGAGCTCTAACCTCTATTTTACAAATAATGAAATGGAATTAGAGCAGACAAGCGGCTTCTTCCAAGTTGTAACAGAGCCAGTGGCTTAAAAAAAAATGTTTCTGCTTTTGAGGTCCCCATCTGCTGTCTAGACCATAGAATCATTCTATCAGGCATAAGCACTAAGTCATTGCTCAGTGATCAGTATGTAAAAAGACAATATTGAAAAGTAAATAGTTAATCACTATTGTTTTGACTACAGATGGAAATTTCAGTAGAATCAGTGAATCTGACCCAACTTTCCTTTTTTTTTTTTTTGCTACTGGAACAGAATTCCTTGACCAGAAGTGCACCACTTCCGAATGACTCCCAGGCACGCAGTGGAGCACGATTTCATACTTCCTATGACAAAAGATACGTCATCAAAACAATTACAAGTGAAGATGTGGCTGAAATGCACAACATTCTCAAGAAGTATCACCAGGTAATTTTCCCTTTCTCTCCCTGTCTTTATGTGGAAGCCTGAAGGTAGTTATAAACAATAACTAAATTATTTAAGCTGAAAACTTAATTACACAATAGCCAGAAAATGTGTAAAGACAAATGTGACATACAAATCTTCTTTTGTCAGAAAGTGAATAGGTTTCTTAAGATTAATATTAACTCTCCCCTATTACTGGCATCTAACACGTAGGATTACTTATATCCTAAAGGGTAATGTTTTATATTGATGTAACAGCCTTCACCAGGGTATCTCAGGTTCTTAAATGTCAATAAAACTTCACCAGCCTAACAATGGCCAATACTCACCAACCAAAGGGCTTCTGAGTCATTAGAGGAACTTCTGTCATTGCTTGTCCCTTTTATTTTCATCAGAATATTCTCCCAACATGCCATACATTCACCAGTTCTCATCCTAAAAGTGAAATAATCATCCTAAACTTAAATCATTCCAGCTTCAACTTCAGATGAGGTACTCTAAGGTTAATTAAGGTTGCCCGAGGTTGTGTTGGCATTTGGCATTTACGTTTTCTTCTACTTACTGCCCAGATCTTATTTTCTCTAGCCTTGCAATCTTCTCCTATTCCTAATCCACCTAAAATATGATTTGTTTCCCACTGGAAAGGTCTTTGGGGTGGGGAACGTGAGCCCAGACATCACCCTCTGCTTCCTCTGCTTCTTTAGACACAAACAAAATATTATAGACTTCACAAAAGCATTGAATAGAAGTTAGAAAATCGAATGTCATTAAAGGCCTCCTTTTTTGTGCTAATACAAAATGCTTTAATTTTCTTTTTATGAAACATTAGGGACAATAAGGATACCCTAGGTTTTTTTTAATAAAAGATGATGGAATTTCTAAAAGAAAATACATATAAACTAACAAGGGCAAGGTAAGAAGGAGCCATCCCAACAATTTTGAAAAGTGTCAGTCTTACAGATAAAACACTTAACACCTTTCAAATAAAACATGACTTGAGGCTCAGGTTTCAACATTGTGTTGACAATTCGAGTTTAAAACTTTCTCCCCTTGTGATTTTCATAGTAGTATACAGTTATTTGGTTAATGCCTTCTCTAGATTAGAAGGAAATAACTGTTTTGATCTAAAAGCCTATCTCTTAAAACTCTTATAAATTCTGATTAGTGACTAAGGCTTTGTCTATACAATGTCAAAACAGTAGTTGAAAAAGGAAAATTTGGGTCATTTAGTTTTGCCCACAGCCTTTTTGGTGACTTTCCCCCCTGAATTGATTGATTTTTTTTCCCCTCACTTAATTGCATGAATCCCCTGGATGTTTTGGTGTCATAAAAATACAAGCTTCATTAAGGGGCACTAAGGCAGTGTCAATAAGAACTTGAAAGCATGTTTTTGAGGGCAAGTCACGCTGTGCATAAGTTGACTTTCAAAAGCATTTTTTTAAGAAAATGTAAAATTTATGAAGAGTAAGTTTGAAATTCCTTTCCTTTCAGAATTTTCAAATTGACAAAACTCTTTAGTAATCTGAAAATCTTTTTTTTCCCCCTAACTTTCTTGTCTGGGAATTAAATATTGTTTTTGCCATTCTTTAAATCTGGAAAGTATAGTTAATTACCTGAAATTTCTATTTGTCTTTTGAAAAAATTTAGAACTAATAACCCACTCTTTGAAGGTATACCTTCAATAAGAATACAACACAATAGGCATTTATTAAGGGTCTACCCTTTGGCAAGCACGCCAGTGATACAGAGAAAACAACTAGAGCTCTTATCCTAAAGGAGTTTATATCCTCTTGGAGGGATGCAATATTTGTAAAGAAATACACTGAGGGAAAAAGAGTCTATACCTAGTTATAAAGAACTCTTTATAAGGATACTCCCTCTATTAATGCAAATCCATCAACACTCTAATTTATAGTCTAAGAGAGCTTCCTGGAGCACTGAGACATCAAGTCATTTGTCTGGGGTACAGTTTGTGTCAGGGACAAACCTTCCGAGCTGTTGCCAGTTCTCCCTCTGTTAGGCCATACTGCCTCACAGATCCCCCAGTGGAAAAAATCCATTGATGTGGAGACCCTCCACTTGTAGAGACTGCAACCTATCCATGCCTTCTCAACCTTTGAAACTATTTTCTGTTTCAGAGATCCTTCACAGAGAATTCAAAGAGCTGGAAGCCTTCTTATAAATCTTTTACATTTCATAGGTGCCAATACTGCATTCTTGCTCGTCTTTCTGCTATCCTGGACTCTTACCTATGCCTAATCTTCATCTTTTTCCAGTCATGTTTCTTCAGTAATATCCCATACATCATTCTTTTGGGCTAGTCATTTCTGGGAGGTTCACCAGTCATCTATTCATTGCCCTTGGTGCACACACAACATGGATTGCTCATTATTGATAAAATTCTATTAATTCAGAGCCATACATCATCATTGGATGAGCATTTGTTTTGAAAAGATGAGTTTTGGTGACAGGTTACAGCCCAAGTTTATTAAAAATATTATGGAACTTCCCAAATGCAATCCAGGCTGATCTCTTCCTACTCTTTGATTCTGGGCCCAACCACTTACCTATCTGCCAGGAATATCCCAGATATGTGTATAGAATCTATTTTTATGTCATAGCCCAATCTATAGGCATCTTGTCATCCATTTACCCTTAGGATTGTTAGGATGATCTCTTTTGAATGGTCATATATTCCATTAAGGATCTTGTTTGACAATCCCTCACTCATAATGTGACTATCCTGGGGCTTGATGAAATGAGTATGATGTCCTTCCCAAGGAGATCAAAGCTTCCACACTGGCCAATGGCAGGATGAGCCCTGTGAGTGTTCCAACCTAGATGAGTCCCCCAAAAGTAAGGTGAAACAAAATAAGATAAAACTGTCTTTTTTAAACTTTTGAGTTCCAAATTCCCTCTTTTCCTCCATGAGAAAGCAAACACTTTGATTTCAATTATGCATGTGAGGTCATGCAAAATGTGTTTCCATACTATTGCCAAAGGAAACACAATAATAACAAAATAAAGAATGTCCCCCAAAAAGAGATGTGCTTCACTCTGCATTCAGAGTTCATCAATTCTCCCTCTGGAGGTGGATAGCATTTTCCTACATAGGTTCTTTGGAATTGTCTTTGATCATTGCTTTGTTTGAAGTGATGGCTTCCTGGTCCCTTGACCAAGAAGTCCCTGGAAGACTCTTGCACACAGTCTTGATCAGAGTAGCTAAGTCTTTCACATTTGATCATCATTATAATGGGGTTTTTAAAATTTTTTTATTTTAAACCCATAACTTCTGTGTATTGGCTCCAAGGCAGAAGAGTGGTAAGGGTGGGCAATGGGGGTCAAGTGACTTGCCCAGGGTCACACAGCTGGGAAGTGTCTGAGGCTGGATTTGAACCTAGGACCTCCCGTCTCTAGGCCTGACTCTCAAACCACTGAGCTACCCAGCTGCCCCCTATATTGTTGCTGAGTATAATATTCTCCTGGTTCTGTCTGCTTTACTTTTCATAAGTTAATTTGAATCTTCCCAGGTTTTTCTGAACCTATCCTGTTCATTTTTTGGTAAAAATAGGTCCTTTTCCCCTCTTTCAGAATTTCTTTTGGGGACAGCTGGGTGGCTCAGTGGACTGAGAGCCAGGTCCTAAGATGGGCGGTCCTAATCTGGTCTCACTTCCTAGCTACAAGTCACGTAACCCCCAATGCCTAGCCCTTACCACTCTTCTACCTTGGACCCATTTGGTTCAAGACAGAAGGTAAAGATTTAAAAAAAAAAATCTCTTTGGGGTATAGATGTAGTAATGTTGCTGTGTTAAAGGAGCTACACAGTTTTGTAGTCCTTTAAATATTGTTCCTAATTGTCCTCCAGAATAGTTAGACTAATTTGCAATTTTACCAGCAGTGCACTAGCACCCCAATTTTTTCCCATCTCCAATATTTGTAATTGCCCTTTTCTATCATGCTAGCCAATGATGGTTCCTCAGATTTATTTTAATTTGCATTTCTCTAATCAATAATGATTTAGAGCATTTTTTCACATGACTTAATGGCTTTGATTTCTTCTTCTGAAAACTGTCTGTTCATATCCTATGACTTTTTATCAACTATTGAATGGTTTTTATTTTTATAAATTTGGCTCAGTTCTTTATATATTTGAGAAATGAGGTCTTTATCAGAGAAACTTATTGCAAAAACATTTTCCCAGTTTCCTGTTTTCCTTCTAATTGTGACCTTATCTTGGTATATGATTTGAAATAACGACTGTTACTGTAAAAATATGATCTGCTATAAACATTGTTTATCAAAACTTGCTTGTTTCTTGTATTTTCATCAACAGTATCCTTGATATTCATGCAAATTTTATAGAAATGAGGAAGCAGGCAGAGTAGTTTTTTATATTCTCTCAGTCGATTTTTTTTGGTACATTAATAGCACATGACTTTTTTTCCCTATTATTTGAGTATTTTCCCCATCTCAAATTTTTCTTTGTTTCATCAAAAGCAGGGAGATCTGATAATGTAGTCTGAACTTGTTCTATACCTGGATTTCAGTGTAATTGGTTTCTTTTTTTGAATACTATTTATTTTACTTCAGTCTTTTAAAAATATTATTCTGAAAAGGGGTCCTGAGGCTTCACTAAGATTGCCATAGGAGATCATGACACAAAAAAGGTTAAGAACCCCTGATATAAAGCAATCTCTCAGGGCTTTCAAAATTTTGTTGCCCCCAGCATGGATTTCCTCAGCATGTACTTGGTCTCCTCCAGCTGCTCTTCTCAATTTTATATTCCTAAGCTTCAGTTCTACTTCTTTTCACGTAGAACATCAAGGACTGGCTTGTTAGGGTTCAAATGTTGCTCCTATTGCTACTGATGAAAGAAAAAGTTGTTATAATCACACTAGCAAATTTATTCCATTTTACATCTTTCGCTGTTCCACCTCTGTATTGAAGTTACTGAGTGGCACAGCAAATTTTGACTTGGTTTTGAATACGTTGTTAAATTCTTTATAGAATTTCTCTTCATCTTCTACAATGGATATTGGCATATAAACTGTAATCCTCTCCATGGTGATCTTTTTGCTTGTGGTCAACAAAATCAGGTCCTCAGAAGCAGTGTAACTTAGTGGATAGAGAAGCAGCTTTGGAGCCAGGAATCCCCTTCTGACACATACTGGCTACTCTGGACAAAACGTACTTAACTCTTCAATGCTCTAAGCCAGAGTTATTAAGTTCACATAAAAATGGGGCCCACTAATCTGTATGCCAAAATCCCAGGGGGCTGCATATTGACTTTAGTTTTCAGATGTCATATCTATGTTTTATTGTGTTCGTTTATTTTGTTAAATATTTTCCAAGTAATCTCAATCAGGCTACACTGGGAGTGTTATCGACCCTTTCATCAAAGCAACTTTGGAGCTATTGAGTTGTAGGAAAGTTGCTGCCCTAAATTGGTACAGGGAATTTTCTTACCAGCAAATTCTCTATTCCATTGAAATCACAGATCCAATCTCTATGCCCAGTCTCTGTCTACACTACAGGAACATTATGAGACAAGATGATTATGTCTCATGAAAAATTACATCTTTTTTCCTTTGGATGCCTGATGAAACCAATTCTACCAAATCCCTTGTTTGACATTTAAGTCATCCTTCTGTTTAGCTGCGCTCTCGCTCTCGCGCTCTCTCTCTCACTCTCGCTCTCTCGCGCTCTCTCTCTCTCTCTCTCTCTCTCTCTCTCTCTCTCTCTTTTGCCTTCTGGATCTATTAAAAGTATTACTGTAGTTTGAGTCTTCCATTAGTGAGACAAGTCACTGGTAATTGTATTGAAAAGAACTCACATTTAAATAGCCTAGAACCAAATATAGAGGTAGACTAAAAGCTTGAATTCTTAGAAACCTCTGCTCCTTTTATAACCACTATCACTGTGAAGCACCATGGGACATATGGAACCAAGAACCATTTTATATTTTTGTTTGTTTCATAGATTTTCTGAGAGGCAGAGGGTTTAATGGCCTGAAAATATGACTTAGAGCCATCAAGACTTGGGTTCTAGTGTTGCCTCTGACACATAACATTCATGGACAAGTAACTTAACCACTCAGTGCTCAAGACAGCTCTCTAAAATTGTGAGTTGCAGCAGTGTCACAGATCCAGCTCACATCTCTGTCTCTTGCCAGGGTCAAAGAATTGATCACCTAGTGACCAAAATTTTAAAGATGTGCCTCTCTTTCTTTGTTCTAAGCCTTTGCAAAAACACTAAACTGAAGAAAATTGCAGCTTCCATGCCAGCTGCTGTTTGAGAAGCTAAGGAGGTAGAGAAATTCTAAAGAATTCAGTAAGACCCTTTCAAATTAAATCACCATATGGTTGAATACTTAAAGATGCCAATGCAAAGGTGATCATAAAGAGTGCAGCGAAAAATATATTGGACAGTATAGTTCAAGAGCAAGAAATGAGAGAGGCCAAGTCTTAGACTTATAAATCATAAAAAATTTCTTTTTTTTTAAATGTTGGGCTAGCCTTTCATCAAGATTGAAGGAATGTCATTGGGCAACCTGTGTTCTTCTTTGGCATTTGCACAGTGGTGAAAGGAAAGTCCTCAATATGTTGGGTGACCCCCTAAAAAGAATTTATGAGAGGAAAAGAAGTGTCACATAGAATAAGATATGGATCAGTTGTGATTGTCATCACTGGAAGGGAGTAAGGGAATGCCTTCATTGATAAAATTACAGAAATGGGTTGGGAGGAGATGATGGGAGAGGGGAGGGAAGTGTGTGTGTGTGTGTGTGTGTGTGTGTGTGTGTGTGTGTGTGTGTGTGTGTGTACTATGTATTTTAAGTTACTAAAGTTTAAAACTGCTCTAAGAGATTTAGAATACCCTGTGTTCAATTCTTTCCTCTTAAAAACAAGAACTTTTAACGTTTTTGTGTTGTCCACCCCTTTGGTGGTCTGATGACCCCCTTCTTAGAGTAATGCTTTTAAAAGCACAAAAGAAAACACATAAGGTTAGAGGAAACCACTTTTATTTAAATGTAGTTAAATTTTTTTAATCAAGTAACTAACCCCAAGATGAGAATTCTTCCTTTGAAAAAAATTTTTTTAATAACTCCTGTTCTATAATTTTTAGCCAACAGAATATTTTGGCCACCCTTTGAAGCTTATCATTGGTGGCTTCCTCTGTAATTTACTTTGTCAGAGTATGTAGGATCACCTTGGCCCAGAGAGATTAGATTCAAGTCTCTGACATACTAATTATATGATTGGCTAAGTCACTCAACTTGTTCATTCTCTAAGCAACTTTCTAAAACTATAAGAAGTTGCTGACCTACCTTGTGTAGAGGTAATTTCTTAACTACACCAATGAAATTACAGGTCTTACCTATATTTCTACCATAAAGATCCTTCCACAAAGTGTAGTGAGATAACAAATTGAGATTGGTAAAATGCTTTGAAATTTGCAGATGAAAGGTGAGCTTATACTAAAGTATTTTGTACCAAATAACATTTTTAGGGTGGAGAACAGATCAACTGCTTATATCAAAAAGGTCTTTGAAATAGGCGGTATTCCAGAAGTCTTAGTGCAACTTTGAAATTTTAATAACTTACAAGCTGTGTAACAGCTATTCAAGTTTACAGTTACATTAAGACTTTTGGGACATCCTTTATAGTAGTGAGAGGTAAAACAACCAGCAGTGCTGAATACTCTCTTGTCTTCTACCTGTGAGGTACCAAAAGGGTATCTGGGTCTCGACCAGACATATTTGGCATTTCAAAATTTAGCAAGTAGGCCCATCCCGGGGCAGGTAATCAGTACATGCCTCACAAGTAATTATGAGGAAGTTAGACATACATTTGGCATCAGCAAGGTCAGGTGGTAGGGGACAGGTGGACAGCTCAGTGAGAGAGAACCGGGTAGAAAGCAACAGATGGAGATCTGACAGCAGGTTGTAAGGATCTAGTCTCAGCGACTTGGCAGGGAACCAAGGCAAGTACTTGGGCACAGAAAGCAAGACAGGGACTCAGTTACTGGGACTGTAATACAAGGGCAGGTGTTTGGTCACAAGAAACAAAACAGGATACTGATGATTAAAACTGTGGTATAACCTAAGGGCAAAATCAGCAACAATGCTGACTTATTCCTTGTATCATCATATTTCCCCTGCCTGGGAGATGGATATGTCCCAGAGCCCGGAGTGAGATCGAGACTGAGCCAGAGGTCAAAAGGAGGGGTGTGATAAATGAGGCAACATGGAGTAGTGGAAGGAACGCTGGACTAGGAGCCAGAAGATCTGTGTTACAGTTCTGACTCAGCAAATGTCACTAGCTTTGAGAATTTAGACTAATCAGAGCTTTCTCGAAGTATAAAGAGTACTAGACATGGAGTCTAGAGGGATATGGAGTTTGCATTCTTCCTCTACTACTTAATTTGCTCTATGATCATCAGCAAGGCACTCAGCCTCTCTTGATTTTATACCTCATCTGTAAAATGGGAATAACATACCAGTAAAACCTACCTCACAGAGTTATTGAGAATCCAATGAAAGTATATAAAGTACTTGTGAAGTTGACTTCAAAGCCCTATGCATATATCACCTATTCTTCTGTTGTTTTTCTTTTAACTCTTACATAAAATGAAGAGTTTGGGAATAGACAATCTTTAAGAATCTTCCCAATTCTTTTAAGTTATAGGATTTTATAAATGACTCTAATTCTGGGGACTAGAGGAATTCCAGCCAAGTTGGTCCTTCACAGAAGGAAAAGAAAAAGTAGAAAAACAAACCCAGAAAATCACTTACTGGGGAAAAAATTGGAAGTAGTACAGACAAAAATGACAGATCTGAAGGACAGGACAGAGAAAAAATGTTGAAAAACTGTTGGGCTTCCAAAATATAGTGAAGAAGAAAAGACTCTGCCATATTTCAGGAAATAACAAAAGATTATTTTGCAGGTATGTCAAAAATGGGGAACATGTTATAATTTGACCAGATTCGCTGGTTGTCAAAAGGAGTAAGCACAAAATTTAGCTCACTCAGACAAATCATTGTCAAAACTATAATGAACAAGAAATGGATTTCTCAGATCTATAGATCTGATCCTAATCTCTCTCAGTTTGTAGTGTGCCTGCTAGACATCTCTACCTGAAAGTAACATTAGCATCCAAAATAAAACATTCTTTTCCACTCTAAACCTATCCTTTCTCCATACTTTCCTATTTTTCTTGAGTTTACCACTATCTTTCCAGCCAGCCATATTTATAACCTCAGTCATTCTTAAAACCTCTACTATTTCTTATTTGTGTGACCTTGGGAAAACCACTTAACTTCTCTGGGCCTTGGCTTTCTCAGCTGTAAAATGAGCAGATTGAACTCATTCATCTCTAAGATCCCTTCTAGTTAAAAACCTATGATCCTGTACATTTGCACATCACATACTCCATCAGTTTATGAAGTCTTATTGATTATTCCATGTCAGTATGTCTCATTTCTCCTCTTTTTAATTCCATTTTAAAAAATTGATCCCTTTACATCAAAATAATCTAATAATATTCTCATTGAATCTCTGTATTTAGGAAAAAATGTTAAGCATAACCAACACAGGAACTAAGTATGATTAGCCATGTTATATTTTATACTCGTAAGTCCCCTCAGCTATTCTTCCAAAAGGAAGAATGTGTAACTTCAACTGTTCTCTGTACCAGTGAAATCATGAATCCAGTTCCCATTCAATTACCTTTTCCATCTGCATCCTTGTAGTTAGTGCTTTTTAGTTTTGGTTTGTCCTCCATAGCTCCATACAAATATTCCTCTGTTTATTTTGATTATATTTATAGTTTCTTAGGGCATATTAATATTCTTTTACCTTCAAACATAACAGTTTGGTTGACCCTTCCCAAAATAATAGGCATCCTGCTTGCTCTAGTCTTTTTCCCTATCACAAAAAATATTACTATGGAGATTTTTTAATATACGGTGCCTTTCTTTCCATGATTAACCTCTTTGAGGGTATATGCTCACTTGACTTCACCTTTTCTTCACTCTAATGGTCCTGATCCTAGCCAAACCCGATATTATCTTTCATCTAGTCTATTTTAAATAGTCTCCCAATTGGTTTCCCCACTTCTCACGTCTCATCTTACTTCTTTATTCCATTCTCCACATCACTGCCAAAATTATTTTCCTAATACATAACTTTTCCATGGACATGCCACTTTCCTGCTCACAAGACCCTCACTAGTTCCCTATTGCTTCTAGGATAAAATAACAACTTTTCAGTTCAGTGCTTAGGGTACTCTATAGTCTAGCTCCATTTTATATGTTTTTATTACCCCTCATAGAATCTATGTTCCCATCCAGAATAGACTGCTAGCAGTTCCCTGAATTTGGCAACCCATCTCCTAACTCCCCTGCATTTACACAAGCTACCCTATATGCCCAACAGTCATTCTTTCTTATCTTCACCTTCCAGAATTCTTATAGTCCTTTAAAGTTCAGTTGGATGGAAATATTGGTTCCTTCCTCCACAATTTGCACATACTTACACATAGGCACACTAGTTAGCATTCTCCTCCTACTTTGTATTTTATCTGTGTACGTGCACACACCACACCCACCTCCACCCCTGCTATCTCCACACAGACACACACACACACACACACACACACTTCAAGTTTCTTTAGGGCAGAAACTGTCTAATTTTGGTCTTCACATTCCCACAATCTAGCACCATGCCTTTAACTTAGCTGGTGTCTAATAGGTGTAGATGCTCAATGAATTGAATTACAAGCGGCCAAGAAGAAAGAAAATAAAAACTTTTCAGTTCAGTGCTTAGGGTACTCTATAGTCTAGCTCCATTTTATATGTTTTTTTAGGGCAGAAACTGTCTAGTTTTGGTCTTCACATTCCCACAATCTAGCACCATACCTTTAACATAGCTGGTATCTAATAGATGTAGATGCTCAATGAATTGAATTACAAGCAGCCAAGAAGAAAGAAATTATTCATCAGAAAATAGATTTAAATTTCACCAAATTTTTCTGCAAAAACAAGAAAGAACAGAAGAAGCTGGAGTGTAATATAGTAGAATGAGACATTGATCTGGGAACAGTTTTTTGCATAAATTCTTTAATGATTTCCCAATATTTCTAAAAGAATCCCTATAAAGGAGCTTGTATTTTACACAGTTAAATATATACTTTCTATGGAATTCTTCCATATCTAAACTTAATACTATAATTTTCCTTACCAATCCATCTAAGCATGTCATTATGCCATTATTTTATGTTATTATATAATATTATAAAATATCATGTTAAAATATAAGATATAATAAACAGTAATAAAATATTTAGTATATTAAAGTTTTCAAAGTGCTTTAAATACATTATTTGTTCTTTGTGACAATTATGGAAGTTAGATATTTCAGGTATTATTCGATTCTGTTTTAAATATGAAAAAAACTGAGGCTCACAGCTTAGATTTCTTTGTGCCTGGTCATGCAGCTAGTAGTCAAGGATCCTGACAGAAGTTGTCTTTCTGACTCAGTCTAGTACTTTACCCACTGCACTAGAGGTGTCACGTGCTGCCAAGAGCCACTTGTGGATCCCAAGACTTTCTGAGTGCAGCCTGAAACAGGTTAAAATATGGTTGATGCAGTATTATTTAAGGAAGGATAGATATAATTTTAATTAAGAACATTTCCTCCTCATGTTTTTAAGAGTCCATTAGGAATAAAATTCTGTGCACATCATAGAATACTAAGATTCCATTTACATTTTTTTTAATTTCTTTTTTTTTTTTTATTTTAAACCCTTCTGTGTATTGACTTATAGGTGGAAGAGTGGTAAGGTTAGGCAATGGGGGTCAAGTGACTTACCCAGGGTCACACAGCTGGGAAGTGTCTGAGGCCAGATTTGAACCTAGGACGTCCCGTCTCTAGGCCTGGCTCTCAATCCACTGAGCTACCCAGCTGCCCCGTCCATTTACATTTTTTGAATGCAGATGATGTTTATTTGGTCTTGACTTGCCTTGTGTCTTTAATTTCATTTAGGGAAATGTAAGCATTTTAGATCAGCTTCATGCAGTAGGAAGGGCTCCGAATTTGGAGTCAGGGGACCTGGGTGTTCTGATACCAAGTTTGTCACTTTGCAATCCTTGAGACCTTAGACAGATTACTTAACTTACTTGAAACTCAGTTTCTTCCTTTGCAAAATAAAAGGGTTGGACTAAATGACTTTTAATAACGTTCCCAACTCTAGATCTTTGATCCTATTATTATCTCAAACTCAGCATTTGTTATTATAAGAAATGTAGATCTCAAGCCTAATTTCATTAAGCTGAAGAAAAATAATATATTGTTCTATAAATATAAGACTGAGTAAAAGTTATCTAAGTAGGCTAATAACACTCCACTAGCTTCAGAACTGTTTAAAATCCATTAAATATTAAAAGCTTTTTGGCCTTATATTACTGACCCATATGTGTTCTGTGACCCCATTATGCCAAAATATCTCATTGATTCAGTATCAGTAAATCCAATGTGGGCTTGTTAGTGATGGAGGGGGGAAAGGAGTGAAGAGCTAGTCAATCAGAGCAATTACAGGTTTTCTTTTTTTAACTTACAGTGGTGGTGATATGTGGACACAGAGCCAACAAGCCATTCTAGACATTGAGGGTGATTTAATCTTTTTAAAAATTAAATGAAGCACACATAGGAAGTATTGACAGGATATCATTTTCCAGTAGCTAAATAGATGAGGCATGGGAACAGTAATTGCTTATTAGCCAGAACCAGATTCATAATACCAGCAAAGAACTATTGCTATATCTATATTTTGGTGCTTCACTTAAAGTCAACCTCTTCGTCCTCAACTTAAAGTTGCATTTGACTTTGAATCTTTGAAAGTCCACATTTCTTCTTGCTTTGAGACAAATAACAAGTTATGGATTTGTAACACTGGCAATTTGTGAGAGACTGAGCTAAACAGCAAAAGGAAAGTGAGGTCTTAAAATATCATAGTTTATCCATTTTCACAACTACACTTGGCACAGTGCCTGGCACAAAGTAGCACTTAATAAATGTCTGTTGATTAGTTCATTGAACTGTGACATTGACTCTCTATTTAACTAATTTGTCATTGTTTTGGTGTCCTAATAGAGGGAAAGTTCCACCTGAAGCCCTTGAAGCAATAAAATTTGCTTTTCTTGATGATTGTGAAATCATAAATGAGTTTTAAAAACAATAAAATAAATGCAGAAAATATTAGTGTTGGAAAATCAGAGATCCAGATCAATTACTTACAAACATTAAGGTGCCTGTCCTGTAGCATAGTATAGAAAGGCAAATTAGCCAAAGAAAAGAATCCTGGAATTGTCCAACTGGAAGGCACCATACCTCTAACTTTCTTGTTTTAAGAGGTGAAGAAGCTGAAACTGAGAAGTAAAACAATTGACAGAATTAGGTTTTGCATCCAAGGCTTCTGGCTCCAAATCTAAATACTTTCTCACATAACTACTATGTGGTAGTCTATTAAGATGCAAAAATGGATAACACATCATTGAGAAATGTGAATTATGGAAGCAGACCAAGGAATTACTTGCAATTTATTTGACTAAAGATATAATAAATGTAGTGAGTTATAAGTGATGATAAATTCCATTCAAAATCCAATGATTGGATTTTTCAAAATGTGCCTAAAGCCTGCTCAAAGGCTTTAATGATGAAAGTATTAGTACTTTTTGACTAATGACCACCTGAAAAGTAGGACCAAAAATTCCAGACTATTACATGTGAAAGAACTTGGCTGTAGGTCATTCACAGAACCTATGCAATAAGCCAACACTGCACTATCAATGGAAATGTTCTATATTTGAGAAATGTGGTTTATAAATGGCTCTCCCTCATTTAAAAAAAAACCAAACCTGTTCTGTATTGTCCATATACCGTGTTTGCTCTCCAAAGAGATGATTTATCACAGCTAATTTGTGACCCAGAGCTCTGGACCCTATTCTCATCTAGATGATGGACTTTCCTGTGCACTTGGTCCATTTGCTTCCCAGGCTCCTGTGGGACCACCAAGCAGCAATGAACATGATCCAGCAGACTTGTCTGGGGTCCAGGAAGGAGTCTGCTAGCCTGCATTCTGTCACTGCACCTGTTAAGTCTTTAAACTGAGATGTTAATAGAGCACTGCTTTGCTTCCAACGCTTGCCGTCGTGGAATTCATTTGTAAAGAAGCAGCTGGGGAATGCATGTGATGGCTCTGTCCTCACTGTCAACCATAAAGAATTGCTCTGTGGCCAAGTTCAGACACTAGCCCAAAGTCAAATAATATCTGAACCATTCCCGCAGAGCAAAATCCAAGAGGCGGCACAAGGGAACAAGCATTGTCCTTTTCTCTGCTGCCATTTGGATATTAATCAAGTGGAAGAAGGTTTCTTGGACTACATATTCAGAGGCTACATCAACCTTAGGCAGATAGAGGTCAAGCGACTTGCCCAGGGTCACACAGCTAATACATGTCAAAGACTAGATTTGAACACAAATTTTTCTGACTAAAAGTCCAGCAACATCTCTTCCATTTTACCATGGGCATTTTCATCAGCATCCCTCAGGCAGAAAATGTTCTTGTTCTTCATCTTCGTATCCTGACTGAAGTCCCTGCTAAAATCCCACCTTCTACGAAGCTTTCCTCAATCCCTAGTGCCTTACCTCTTAGGATCATCACCTGTTTAACCTGCCTATAGTTTGTTTGGACAGAACTGTGTCCATGCTGTCTCCCCATTAGTCTGGGAGCTCCTCCAGAGCAGAGACTACTCTCTGAACCCTTTCTTTGTATCTTTTAGTGCCTGGCACAGAACAACCTTTAATTAATATTTATTGACTATCTCAATTATTTAAAAATAAAAATCCCATTGCCTAGGATATTTTTAAATAATGGTCTTTTACAGAGAATATACTATAAAATCATTAGTTTTCTCATCTGCAAAATGGGAGGGTTTGCCAGGTTCTTAACCTAAGGTCTGTGACTTAAATAAATATATACATATAGATTAACTGCTTCAGTTTAATTGATTTCTTTTGAAATCCTGTGAATGTTCTTT
This sequence comes from Gracilinanus agilis, assembly GCF_016433145.1. Classification (NCBI taxonomy): domain Eukaryota; kingdom Metazoa; phylum Chordata; class Mammalia; order Didelphimorphia; family Didelphidae; genus Gracilinanus; species Gracilinanus agilis. Next base: position 63,555,336 of record NC_058134.1, on the reverse strand, counting down.
TATGCACTTAAAAAAATATTATGAGAAGTGGTCCATAGGTTTCATCAGACTGCTTCTTAAAGGGCCTATGACACAAAAAAAGTATAAGAACCCCTCTGTCTGTGTGATTTTTGTGACTCCTTTTCTAAACCTCTTCCCCTGTTACATCTGGAAACCCTTTATTCAAAGTTGATTATTAATTTGGCTCCATTACTCCTTCATTTGTTAGAGTATCTGGAAGAAGGTAGACATCATTTGATCTTACAAGCCATGTAAACCAAAAAGGATTTAATATGTTTAACTAAAATTGGGTAGGATTCCATGTTTAGTACTAGTATAACTTGCCTAAAGAAAATCAAACATGAAAATTCAAAATTTGGCCATAAATAAACTAGGAAGTTGTTCTTAATATTACAAAAGGGCACTACAAACCTATTTATATAAACATTTTCAAGATCACATTAATTAAATGAAGTGAAACATACTGTATGAGTTTACAGGAATCAGAATTTAAAAGTTTTGACATAATTGGAAAAAAAATTTTTTTAAACCCTTACCGGATTCCGTCTTGGAGTCAATACTGTGTATTTGGCTCTAAGGCAGAAGAGTGGTAAGGGCTAGGCAATGGAAGTTAAGTGACTTGCCCAGGGTCACTTAGACCTCCTGTCTCTAGGCCTGGCTCTCAGTCCACTGAGCCACCCAGCTGCCCCCATGACATAATTGAAAATTGACAAGAAACACATAGAGAAAATATCATAAGGATTCTGGGTGCAAATGGAACCTGACACCCTAAAATGTGGCTACAGAAACTGTGTAGACTACACAACTAAATTTGATTCAGTTAAAGAAACGTTAACTCTGTGTAGCAGAGGAAATGGGAAATCAAAAATAAAACAATTCCTCCTAAAGAAGGATAAGTTTTGGGTAAGTGAGGATGATGATAATTTCTTTTTGGGCATTTTAAAGTCGGGATCATAAACACAATACCGTGTGTCACACAATGGGAATGCAGTGGCAAAAATGAAACAATTCTTACCTTCAAGAAACTTGTATTATTTTGGGAAGACAACATGTATGGTTAAAATTGAAAGCTATTAGAGGGAAGAAACTTGCAGGTGAGGAAATCAAGAAAGGTCTAGTATGGGAAGTGACATACGTCAACAAGGTAACTAGATGGGAACTTCCAGCAGCAAGTGAAAATATGAGATAGGAGTTCCAGAGAAGAGAGCGTCTGGTTTAGGGCCAGGAAACAAATGAAAAATCAGCCAAGGAACCTGATGACAAGTCAGAGAAGCAATAGAGAACAAGGTCACAGAAGCCAAGGGAGGAGAGAATATCTGGGAGGAAGAAGGTAGCCATCAGGAGCTGCACTGAAGGATGTGACTCAGAAAATAACATTGGATAAATTAGTTAAAGAAATCATTGATTAAAAAAAAATCATTGATAACTTTAGAGAGCAATTTCATTAGTAGTATAAGGTAGAAAACCCAACTTTAAGGAGTTAAGAAGTGAATTATGCTAAAGAAATGGAAACAGGAAGAAGAGATGACTTTCTAGGAACTTGACAGAGAAATAATAATAGGATTTATTTTTAAAAATATGAGAAGACAGCTTGAGAAGGGGTAGTAAGATGGAAGAATTTAGGTCTTTTAAGGACCAGAGGCTAAACTAGAACATCAGATAATTGTGTTAGGATACCCATCCCTAATAATTCCTCTCGGAGGGGACAGCCAGGTGGTTCAATGGATTGAGAGCCAAGCCCAGAGTTGGTAAGTCCTGGTTTGTCACCCTGGGCAAGTCATTTAATCCCAATTGCCTAGCCGTTACCTTTTTTTTTTTTTTTTTTTTTTTGCCTGGGAACCGATTTATCGGTTCTAAAATGACTCCTCTTCTTCCTGTGCCCTATGTTGTGGTCAAATTGGACTTTTCATTGCTCATAACCAGCTTCTTGACATGTTTCAGTATTTAATGATATACTTGCTGACGTACATAAGACATAGCATAATTCAGTTTTTTAAAATACTGTTTTGTTTTAAACTGTGATATATTATCAATGAGATTTGAGTGTGTTGTGTTATTCTCTGAAAAAGTAATATACTTATTGTTTTTCATGCAATTTTTGGAGGTTTTCTCCATTATCTTCCATAACTAATTTTCAGTGAATGTCCACTCTGTAGGATATAATATAGAATGTGATTGAATATGAAGTTCAGAAAAAGAATCTTTCTCTATCATCAGGGACTTTAAATAACACATTGTTTAGGACATGCTGATTGGAGTTACTCCACTGAAAATTGAATGTTTTGTTCAAACATAAGATAGTTAACTCTAGCGTCTGCATTTTTAAGAGGTTTTTTTTTCCCCCATGATGAGAGTCTATTATTTTCACTGCTTTAATGGGTTCCCATAACATATCAGTGGGCAATGCATTCTTTATATCTTTCATGAAAATGAGAAACTATCCAAGTGAGAGACTCTGTTAATAGAAAAAATAAGCAAAGCCCACATAAACACAAAATTCAACTCAATTTACCTTTTTTCTTTTGAGAGAAGTAATAAATGTCCTACTTGCCAGCTTTTATAAATTTATCAATTAAACTGTTCAGTAAATATATCTTGCTTCCCTATTTCAAGAATATGTGATTTTGTTAATGTCTATGCCCACACAGATTCAACCCATCCATGTTTAGTTGAGGAGACATGTGACTTCCTACAGTGATGGGCAACAACCTTTTGAGCTTGGTGTGTCAAAATATGCCAAAAAACTGAGCATAACTCAGGTGGTGTGTCACTTCGAGAAAAAAAAACATAATTTTGTGATATTTATAGTTTAAGTAATAAAAATGTATAATTGTAATATATAACTATATTTAATAAAACAAAATAGATAAATTAATATAGGTAAAATTGTCATCTATAGTGCAGAGTGTCTATACTACACTACAGCAAATGTTTCATCTTCACCATGTGGCCACATACTTCTCAAAAATTATTATGCGTGTCAGCGCTGACATGTGTGTCATAGGTTTGCCATCACTGTCCTACAACCAGTTTTCTGGTAACGTCTCTAAGAATTTGCTAAGCTAACCCATAAATGTCAGTTTTTTTATCTATTGCCAAAACCATATTCAAAGCCTTTATAGCATGGTAGGACCTACCAGAGCTTGACATACCCTTTAAGATTTACCCCACACTACAATGAATAAGATTTTAGGGGAAGATTCAATAAATAACAAATTTGTTAAAAATTCAGTTCCATATTATGGCCCCTTAAAGGATAAACAGAGACAAAACTTTGATGTTTACAAAAGAGCTAAAAGAGAGATCAAAGTTATGCTATTTTAGGGGATGGGTGGGAAGCGGGAAAGAAGAATAAAGACTATAAAGATTTCTTAAGTGGCTAAACAGTGACATTTGCTGTTCATAAACTTTTGAAGTAGCTTTTATTCTTGAAGTTTTTTCCTCATTTTCAGTTGGGGGGGAAAGCAACAGACTCTTAATCCAGGAAATATAGTAGTTTACTTTGCAGCAGAAAAGATCTAATTTCATAGAGTAGCATCTCTATCTTGTGGCCTTTTAGAATATTATCAATAAAAGTTTTTAAAGTCATGAACTTTTGAGGGGGTGACTGTTTGCATAATTGGAATCATCTCTTGGCACTTCTCCTGAAAGCTGAAGATTCCCTTCACTTGGATTAGAGAAAGAAGAAGGAAGAAATGGCAGGATAAGAACTGGTCTTATATCCTATCCTCTATCTGCCTCAAAGAAATTCTATCTGATTTTTTACCGTCCGGTACCGACCTATTCATTAGTTTCCCAGTTTGACCCTGAGCAGAGAAGCTGGAACCAGAAGCAAGCCTTCTTAATGTCAAGTATATTCTCTTTCCACAAGGTGATCTTTATTTAATCTGCTTTGTTATTGAGCCAGGTGTCACCAACTGCCTCTTAGCTCAGTTTTTAGTGGCACAGTAGGTAAGACCTTCATCAAGGTTAATATCTACAGTCAGTACATAGAGGAAAAAAGTAAAAGGGAATTACTAAAGAATTATAGAATGGACACCATCATTTATGTCTTTGGGTAGTTATCTTGTCTTCTGTACAAGATTTGTAATTCTACAAAGCAAACTTGGACATTTTCCACTAAAATAAAACCTCTTTGTGGGAGTAAAAGGAAGTTTTACTTGTAATGTGTATCACAAGTTTAACCTAGGCCTGACTTTCAGTCACTCTAATATAGCTCTTTTCTATAAATAAGTCCTTAATCATAAGGCAGCTTTTTCTGTGTACACATATCAGGTGATAGAGTGTTGCACCTTTGACCTTCATGAATATCTGCTCCTTGAATCATTTCTCCTCTTTCTCTCCCATACAGTACATTGTGGAATGTCACGGAGTTACCCTTCTTCCTCAGTTTTTGGGCATGTACCGGCTTAATGTTGATGGAGTGGAAATATATGTGATCGTTACAAGAAACGTGTTCAGCCACCGTTTATCTGTTTATAGGAAATATGATTTAAAGGTGAGAACCATCTTGTGATTTAAGGATAGTTATCATTCACTTCTTTTCGATTTAACGTTTATTACACTATTGATATGTATTGTGCCAAGCCTTGGGGGCAGAAAAACAAAGCCAGTCTTCGCTCTGCCCTCAGCGCGATTATATTCTTCATCACTTCGTTTCCTGTTCATTAGTCCAAATTGCCTACATTGACAATAAGGCAACGAGCATTCATTAAAACCTTGTTGCATTGAAAGTGCTGTGCTAAGTATTGGAGATAGAAAGACAGGTTAGAAGAGTCCCTGCTGTCAGGAACTGACGGTCCAATGGGGGAAGAACACTCCAAGAGCTGTGTCTGAACAAGACTTTGACAGGATCCTTTGGGGCTCCTCCAGAGAAGAGATGCTCATCGGGGTTTGGGGTGGGACAGAAAGTCTAGAAAGCTAGAAGAAAGCTTCCTTTAGACTCCCCAAAGAAATTTCTAAACGTTATCCATGCATGAACAAAGGCAATATTGGTTGGAAAGGTAAGGCGGCAAATATTCATTAAGCTTCTACTGTGTGTCAGGCAATGTACAAATGCTATACAAATATTATCATATTTGATCTTCACAGCAATCTTGGGAGGAAGGTGCTGTTTGTTATCCTCATTTTACAGTTGAGGAAACTGAGGCAGGCAGCTGTTAAGTGACTTGCTATATAAAAAAAAAAAATTAAGATTCCCAATTCCAGTATACTTTTTTTTGTAGGTAGATTAGCAATGTGTTGTTTATTTCATTCCTTTGAATATTCATTTCTTGCCAAGTTGTCTTAAATGGGAGAGAGTTCTCACAATTTGCTTCCTTTCATCATTTTTTATTGTACATTTGCTAAAACTTGGCTGAGTTGTCTTCTAGGCAAATAATTTGCAGCCACTTGGAAATGACACTTTGCTGAGAGTCAAAAATTGGGTATATTTGGGGGAAGAAAGCAAAAACAAAAACATTTGGTTAAATAACTTCGGATATAGAGTGTCATAAAACATTTTTTCCTGTGCCTAATATTTTTGGCTTTGTTCAGCTGCTAAAAGCACCCATTTAAAATATTCAAGAGAATATTATTATATAATATAAGAATATTATAATAAAATAATAATAGAAACATTAATTGTTGGAAATTAAGGGTATAAATGGAGACATTCATGACATACATAGAAATCCTTGAAGGGAAAAGAAGTGCTACACCATTGCATCTGGATTCTTGGCTATGTATGGAAAGGCAACCTGGTATTACAATGTTTGCATTGGCTGCCAGTCTTTGTTCCCCCGTCTTTTTCCCTCCCCTTCCCAGCATACATACTAGGTTCTTGGACCATTACAAGGTCTTTTCAGATGCTATTTTGTCCCAGGAAGCTGAGAACCACCAGCCTGGCGACGTGACAGTTGGTAGTTTCATATGCACTTGGCTCCACTCTACTATAGGTGAATCTTGATGGATCTTTGTTTCCTTCTCTGAAACGGAACACGAGACATTTGACTCCATTCTTATCAGGTGGACTCAATTGTTTCAGTGGTGGCTAGTGTTTATGTGGATATCTAAACTAGTCTGATAGGAGTTGAGAAGACCTTGGGCTAAGTCCTATCTCTGAGCTCTCCCGCTTTGGATCACTGGACAAGTCATTCAACTTGACAGGATCCGTCCTCCGGGCAATTCCTAATGGAAGAGCGGGTGGCCGTGGTGTCGGCTTTTTCATTTGCTTCTCTACAAATTGTTGTAGGAGTGCTGATGTGCATGAAATCAGATCAGCAAAATCACTGATCAGATTAAATAAAAAACCTCATTAAAAGGAGGACCAAATGGAGCCCTGTTTTGCTCTCTCTCATTTTTTAAAAACAAAAACAAGCAAAAGAGCACAACCCTTCTTGAACAAAAACGAAGCTTTCCGTGGCAACAGAGTGTAGAATGAATAGGAAGTTAAGAAATCATCTCCATTTCCCAGCATACAGATCATCCTCTTCAATGTCCTGAAACGGCCCATCTTCCTCCTCAGCATTTACATAATGCTTTAAGGTGTATAAAGTGCTTCACAAATGGAATCATTTGATCTTCTCAACAGCCTGCGAGGTGAGGTCTGGGATGGTCCCCATTTTATGGATGAGGAAGCTGAGTCTAAGAAGCTAAGTCTAAGTTTTTTCTGGCTCCCCCACTCTGTTTCGCTGCCCTTCTCTATCCCAGCTCCGCAGCCTTTCCTCCAGTCGGCCAAATGATCTTACGGCCAGCCTTTGGCCCGACACATCAGGAAGGATGGCGGGGTGCAGCCCCTCAGCCTCTTGGGAAGGCAGGCCGGCTGCGGGGAGGAAGGAAGCCCCCTCAGAGCACACACCCGTCTTTTCCAGCCTGGAGTTTCTCGTTCCCTAAAGGGGCTGAGAAACAGATACGCCATCCACGCCGGCTGGAGTAAAACCAGCCGCCCCGAAGAACGTGAGGAAGGAAGACACGCGGCTGCTTTGGACCAGCCTGAATAAAGAGGAGAGATCCGGAAGCAACAAAGGGAGGCCTTCCCAGAACCCTGTCCGGATTGGCCCTGGCATTCGGGGCCGAGCTCCAGAGGGAGCGTTTGGGTTCAGCCGTTTCGGTCACGTCCATCTCTTCAGGTTTTCTTGGCAGAGATCCCGGAGAGGTTTGCCATGGCCTTCTCTGGCTCATGTTACAGATGGGGAAATGGAGGCAAAGAGGGTGGCATTTGCCTCAGGGACACTCAGCTAGTAAGAGCCAGAGCCCAGATTCTAACTCAGTTCTTCCTGCCTCTGGGCCCGGGGCGCTCTCTACTGTACTGCCTGGCAGAGTCCTGGAGCCGTCATTCAGGATCCTTCAGAACCCCTTGGACCGAGGCGCTGCCCCCCTTCCCAAAACTCCCTTATGTGGGGAACACAAATGGCGGGCCAGAAATCCAGGCTCCGACCCCCTCTTCCTTGTTCTCGTCTCCACACTGGCTCGGGCCCGGACAGAGAGGCCTTGCGGGGCTCCAGGCCCTCCTCAGGTCCACGGTCGGGTGCAAGGGCAGAGGCGAGCTGGCCTTGGCACGGTGCTTCCATTGGGACGGCACAAGCACTGCTGTGGTACATGCCAGGCGGTAAACAAAGGCAGAGGTAGGAGCAGCGCAGCATGAGCAAGCCTGCGACAGAGAAGTGGCAGCGTCGGCTCCAGTGTCAGGAAGACCCAAGTTGGAATCCCTGTTAGCTGTGTGGCCTCAGGCAGATCAGGGCCCCTCCACATGCCTCCGTTTCCTCCACTGTAAAATGGGGATAACAGCACCCGCTTCAACGAGCTTGTTGTTGAGGATCAAATGAGGAAATATTTGTGATGCACTTGGCAGTCCTGAAAGCCCCCTGCAAATACTGGCTTTATTATCTGATCCAGACACGTTAGTAAAGAACACGAGGATCCACTTGGCCTCGGTCAGGAAAGGTTTGGAGGATCTGTGGGCAAAGTACAAAGAAAATGAGAAGAAGCGATGAATTAGAAGGTAAAAGCTCCCGCCTCTCAGCCAGTGAGCCCCCAGCAGGCAGGCAGCGTTCTCTGCTGGGCGAGAGCCCATTCCACGCCGAGCTGCCCCCAGCATGATGCCAGGGAATGTTGCACTCTTTAAATGTGGGCCTTGTTTCCCCTGTCCATGTTTTCATACAGTCTTTCTTTTTCAGGGGTCCACTGTGGCCAGAGAAGCTAGCGACAAAGAAAAGGTACGGTGATATTATTTTTTTCCTCCAGTTGCTGTGTGCTAGGGTGTCTAAGATGGGGTGAAATTGTTCATTCTATCCATCTGGCCCATTTCCTTCAGCTTCCTTAGCCTTTTTCCTGCCTTTTTCCTTCCTTTCTCTCTCTCTCTCTCTCTCTCTCTCTCTCTCTCTCTCTCTCTCTCTCTCTCTCCCATCATCATGCTTTTCCTTTTCCCCCTTTCAGTTATCAGTGGTGAACACCATGTTGTGGAACTGAGCTTAGATCCTATTACATCGTTGCATTCCTGGATCTTGATATGGATATTGCAAGTTACTGGAATAAACAGCATTTCCTACTTCACATATAAGGTGCTGGTGAAAGTCCAATCCCTCCTCAGCAGAACCCTAATGACAGGAACAGCCCAGCACAACATGCCAATGAGATGACTAGACAGAGTTTCTCCTCTTTTCTAGCAGATCCCTTTGCTCGGGACTTCACTTCTCTTCAGCTATAAAATAAGGGAGTTAGACCAGATGTTCCTTTAATACTCCTTCCAACTCTAAGCTTCCTGTAATTCTGTAATAATGTAAGAAGTACATTTCTTGTTTGAAACATTGTGGGGATACAGATATCTTTTTTTGGTTGATTGTTTTTTTCCTCGAACATTTAGTAATATTGTTTCACTTTTAGTCACTATGGAAGATATGTTACCAAATGTAGTCTAGCTGGTTCATTTGAATCAATTTGTAAAGGAGCCTTTTCTTTTTCCTCCCTGGTCTGGACCTGTGAGTTCATTGATGTGGGGAATTTTCAGTTTGGAAATCCCTTCTACCTATGTAGATCAACTCCTCTGTACTTCTGGTCATAAAGAATTGCCATGGGCACCGTAAGATTAAATAACTTATTGAGGGTCATGCTAAGCAGGATTTGAATTCAATTTTTTCTGCCTTCATATGCACCCTCTTTAACCTATATCATGTTACCTCTCATAAAATAAATGTTGTTGTTGTTCAGTCATTTCAGTGGTGTCCAATTATTCGTGACTCCCTTTAGAGTTTTCTTGGCAAAGATGGTTTGTCATTTCCTTCTCCAACTCATTTTATAGATGAGGAAACTGAGGCAAATAAGGTTAAGTGACCTGCCCAGGGTCACACAGCTAGGAAATGTCTGAGGCTGTATTTGGTCTTAGGAAGGTGAGTCTTAATGACTTTAGGCCTGGCTCCTTATCCACTGCATCACCCAGTTGCCTCAGAATAAATATATCTATATATAAATATTTACTGATTAAAATTAGAATGTTATTATGCAAGATTCATCCTCTCCATGTCTAATAATAATAACTGACATTTATGTAGCACTCTGCACCAGGCACTTAGCTCAGAGGTTTACAGTTATTATTTCATTTGTCTTCACAATAACCCTAGGAGGTTATTATCATCTCCATTTTACAGATGGGGAAATTGAGGCAAACAGGGATTGAGTGATTTACTCAGGGTCACAGAGCTAGTAAATGTCTAAAGCTGGATTTGAACCCTGACTCCAGACCTAGAGCTCTATCCACTGAGCCCTGTTAGCTGCCTTCTACCATTTTCATTTTAGGATAGGTCACATCACTGTCTTTAGGTATAAAGTTGTATTTTCCTTATTCAGTCCCTTTTGAACAATATCAGCTATCCATGATCTTTGAATCTAAATTCAGCATTCCTTTGCCCTAGAATATTCCCCCTATAAATCCTACTGGTGGCCCTGCCAGACCCAAAAGAGACAAACTTGATTCACCACAGTCCCTTATTCTCTTCTGAGCAAATGTTACTTAAAGGCCCTCCTGACTTAATTAGATTTCTGTTTTAAATCCACAAGAAATCCAGAAAGATAGCAAGACTCCCCCCCCCCCCCGCACCGCCCCCATTCTATTTACTCCATGAGGAAATGCCTAGACATTTAAGATCCGTGAATACTTTTCAACTTTTGACAAAAAATTAGGAGCTCCTGAAAAAAAATCGGGTCCATCATGACACCTGATCATTTCCTCTTTTTTTTGCAATTTATCAAGTCCCTCAAGACCACAGCTGGAACTGCCATCACTTGTCTCTAGTCCATTCATTTTGATTTCTTAGGCTCTGTCAACAAAGGAATGATATCTTAACCGCAAGGGCTGGTGCTCCCTTGCTTTGAAAGGGGAACAGATGCTGAGGAAAGAGAGAATTAATTTGGTAATTAATACGAAAGCCGAAACCAAATGAATAATGTAAAGGAGTGTAGAAGAGAAGAGCAAACATTTGTCTTTCAGCATAGTTTAAAATTTTCATCTAAAGCAAGATGTTCAAAGATACAGTTATGACTTTGTAGGTCAGGAGGTTTTATAAGTCCTAACTTCATGGGTGTGCTTTGGGTGAGAGAAGGAATAATGGAGCTTTGAGTAGCATGATTAAAAATTAGCCTCAGAGACAAGAGGACTTAGGTTCAAATTGCGCCTCTATTGACTGTGTGACCTGGAACCAGTCACAATCTCTCACTGTCCCAGACATTTATTGTGGAACAGGGGCCAAAGAGTTCCTATGTCCAGAGTTGCCAATGAAATCCAAAATAAAAATATAATGGGTTTTCAAATATAACGCCATTCACATATGAAATTATGAAGATTTTAGCTCTCTCCCTGGCAGTTTTATTGTGAACTCAAGAAATTCTGTACCTATAGAATTCATCCATTACATAAAGTCATTGATAGAAAGGATTTTCCCTCCCCCATTAGTTAACTAATTAGTTAACTCCAAAGAGAATAAAAATATTTTCTAAGATTTTCCCAAGGAAAAAAAGTCCCATATTTGTGGTAATTATCTCTAGCACAACCATCTTCGTGCCCCCATTTTGTTTTCATGTTAGAACATAGGATTCTGAGTTTTCCAGGGGGCAGTGATATTTGCCAAAAGAACTACCTAACCAAAATTTCATTACATTCATTACTGACCTGGCAGTAGGCATTAAACTTCCAAAGTACAGATGTCAGAAGTTAGATGGTCTCGAGATTATCTTTCTTTAGCTTCTTTGGCATGCAGACTTCACAACCTCTTCAGAACATCATATGCTTTCTCAGTGTTCTTCCAGGGACTGAAGAGAGATCCCCATTCTGAATATCCACTGCTAAGGCTCAGCCTGGGGCCGCCTGTTTGGCCTCCCAAGCACAGAAGTCTCTTTCTGTTTTTCTGTGCCAGTGTGATCCATTTGAACTGGCTGTGCCAAGATATCCAGGAACCAGCCGCCATTTTAGTACCTTCTTTACTAAAAAGCTCAGCATCCTTTTGTGAGAGCACTCCTCTCATTTTGTGGCTTTCTCTAATAGTTTGCTTTGCTAGAAACCTTATATGCCCTAAGGTAAGCGAAGTTAGGCTAAGACATCTTTCTTTGGCTCCCTTCAGTGCTAACTAATCTCATATTCTAAACTAACCTCTTCTTGTAATTTCTCATTACACCTTTCTGTGATGGCTATTTGTGGATAGATTTGACCTCCCCAATTAGTCTGCAAGCTTCATGAAAGCAGGTACCAGGTTTATTCTGCCCTCTTTGTGTCCCCCACAGCTTCTACTACTGCACCTGCGACCTCTCTGGCACTGACAGTTTTTTTGTTTTTTTTAAAGTCTTAATCCCAAATTTTTAAAGGCTAAGGAGAACCTCAGAAACCATCTAATGTAGATATAGTGAATGTGCTTTTTTTAAAAAAACAGATAAGCTCCATATTTTACAGGTAAGGAAACAGGCCCAAAAGTTTCAGTAGTATCTTGCCCAGTGTAAAAAAGCTATTGCTTTTGAGTGTTTGGGCCACACTTACATTATTAAAAATACATTTATTTTAAGATTGTACATCTAGATGAAAATTATGATATAGCACTCTCAAGTTTGCCAAGTGCTTTCCAAATACAGTTTCTTTTAATTACTATTATCCCCATTTCACAGATGAAGAAACTGAGACAAATACAGGCTAAATGGCTCATCTAAGTTCACATGAACAGCATTTAACAATACTTAGTAGTAGGAGTAGGAGTAGGAGTTGTAGTACTAGTAGTAGTAATTAACATTGATATAGAACTTTAATGTTTTCAAAACAATTTGCATATGTGAACTAAATTGGTCCTCACAAGAACTCTGTGAGGTAAATGCAATTATCTCCATTCTACAGATAAGGAAACAGAGAGGTTAAGTGATATATATTCAGAGTCCCAGAGCTCGTAATGACAGGGCTAGAACCTTACTTTAATTTGATGTTTCCTTTTTAAGATTTAATTGCAGATACTAGGAAATACACTAATAAAGCTTTTTTGAAGCAATCAGAATAGTGGAATGATTGATCTAAAAGTTTAAATCATTACAAATTTAAAAATAAATGAGAAATGTTTCATGCCAAAAACATTATTGGCTTAGTGAAAATAATGATTCTCCCCTCCCCCCCCAAAAAAAAGAAACAGAAGGAAAAGGTAAATCAACTCAAACTTGTTGTTTTCAGAAGAAAAACTCGAATTCTGATTTGTTTTTAAATAGTAAACCAGTATTTTTGGTACTGTGTAGGCAAAACAGCTGATTTGTGAGTGAGAGAGAAAATGAAATTCCATTTTTTTCTCTTGAAAAATTTTATACACATTAATATAGATGTTACTAAATTTGGAAGGCAGAAATTAAATGTTTTGAAGGTCACAAACATTCAGCTATTTTTCTTTTTTTATTAATGGGGTTTAACAAGAGCAATACATGCTTTGATACTAAAGCTATATTATTTTATCACGTAGTCATTTATTTGTAATCTTGAAATAAACATCTCTCCAATAATGCAAATATGGCCAAAACATTTAAAATAGTAGCTCCTAAACTCTTCATAATACTAAATTATTAATAGTGATATCGAGAAGATGTAAACATTTACTTTTTAAGTTACATTTGAAAAACATTGACAATGTCTTTTACCTTACTTCCATATACTGATTTTCAGATTATTCTAGCAGTCTTTCAGGTTCATTTATGAAGCACCTACTTTGTGTTAAGCATTATGCTTAGGGAGACACAAAGATTAATGAGACACTATCTCTACTCTGTTGTTCTCTCCTGCTCAGTATTCTTGACCCTTAAAGCAGCATCATGTTCTCTGTCCCCATAAAAAAGATAGAAGACTCGCCAAAATGTACATGGCTGACTGCTGGGCTTTGTTTATCTGAATCATCTTTTCCCATTTTCACTTTGGGGCTGCTTACAAACAAAATAAAGCTCTACTCGGGAAAGCTTGAGTCTGTTTTAATTACCATCCCACTATATACTCCACAGAATTTATTGTCATGAATTTTTCGTGTTGAGCCTCTGTGGCAGTAACTTAATTAACCCTTGAAATTTTATCCTTGGTTTTCATTTCTTTCCAATCATTACAACTGTTTCATAACCCAGTACTTTTAACTTGTTAATGACAAGTTCTGAAACTGTCATTTCCAATATTTGTTGCTCCTGGTGCCAACAAACCCCATCCCAGCCATTTGCACTTGACACGTCATTAGTGAGATTTGCATTAGCATGATAATAAAAGGGAAGCTGGTGAAAATAAAGAAGTGATATTTCAACAATGCAGGGATCACTTTCATGGCAACAAGTATCAGAACTTCCACGTACAAATGTCTTGTATTAGAAAAAAAAATTTTTAAGGCAAGGGTAGGGTTTTTTTTTTCCCTAACAGTTGTCAAATCTTGACAGCTGCTTTGACTTGTTTTATTCTTTTAATTCTTTTCTTTTTAATGGAAGGGCATCTTCCATTCATGGCTCCAGCAGTTTAGCCTGCTCTAAATGAGACAGGGAAATGCGTCGCTCCCCGGTGGTCGATCTTTTCACAGTTGTGCTGCCATTCCAATGTGACATCAAATTAGTAATTATAGCTGAGCGGACTTCTTTTTACAAATGACAGTCTTAGCATGCTGCCAGCCAGCTAGCAGCTCAGCAGGGGAGCCAGGCAAGTAAAAAAGAAAACATAACTGGACTTACTTGATTTCTGGGAGATTTGACCTGCCTCTTTTTTTTTTTTTTTTTTAAAGGTCTTGTTCTCAGGGGTTTAGACAAACATGCTTTCTCTTTACCCTCTACTGTGGTTTTTCTCAAAATAATATCCCATTTTATTAGGTAAAATAAAAACCATAATAAAGCCCCAGGGTCAAATTAAGAAAATTCTTTTGAACAGATAACCAACAACCTAGAACCTATTTGAAAGAAACCAGCTGCCCTGAAATTGGCATATATCGACAATAATCATCGTTGACACTTTCCAAGTAGGTTTTTAAAAAATGCCTCGTCAATTCTTATGCATTGTAAATTGTGCCCACGATTAAAGGACTGTCACAGTCTCTGACACTTTACCTATTACTGTCTGAAGGTTACAGGAGAATTAGTGGCTAATAGCATTACGGCTAACAACACTTTCCTAAACCAGTTTTCAGCATTTCTTTTGTGTTCCTTAAATTGTAACAAATTATAATTAATTACTACCTTTATCTGATTCTTTGGACTGCCACTGAAGCCAAGGTAACAAGGATGGCAGTCTCCAGGGCACAATAGCACAGCAGTGGATCCTTGGGATCTTTCTTTTTCTATCAGTTAAAAAGCATTTCACATTTCCCTGTCAGTAGATGATTAGTTAAAAGGAGACTGTCAAGTTTCATAGTCCCAAATTCAACCTAAACCTTTTTTTCCCCTTGCTTCTTATTCTCTGACATTACATTCCTGCAAAGATAGAACTCCTTGCCAGCTGGTCAATAAAAGCACCTATCATTCTGTTCTGAGTTCTCAAAAAACCATTCCCAAAATTCTCTGCCTAACCCAGGCATTTATTCAGCAAAAATTAATTAAGCTTCTTTTATGGATGGGAACTGTACTAATGAGGGAAGATATAAGGACAAAAATCATGAAAAATGTCCCTGCCTTCAAGGAGTTTAAATTCTTTTTGGAACTTTGAGCCCAGACCTGTCTTGCTCTCTATGAGCTGGAGACAAATACGAGTAATATTGCCAATAGCTTGAGAGAGTTTTAAGATTCAGTTCATGTTTTCAAAGGGCAATCTCTGGAAAGCCATTATTAGTTGTAGGAGGGTAAAGGCCCTTTATCAGCAGTCTAGCCTGTGATGTGAATTTCATTGACAAGGCATAGTTGGCACATAGATGGTCCAATCAATCCACAAACATTTATTAAACATTATGTAGATACAAAGAAATTATCAGATGGTAAGAGGAAATGCTTCTGCCTTCCATTTTCAGATTTTCAATATTGACTTCCAGAATTTTTACTTTTATGTATAGGAGGTAGGAACAAAGAATAAAGTGTAAAGAATGTTGGGTGGATCTCCTAGCTTTTTCTCTAGATAATAACACATTTAAATAGCATTTGTCAAACTGCCCAGCATTGTTGTGGGGTACTATTATCAACTCTAAAATAGTGTTGTCATTAAGAACTATACAGCCAGAGGTTTCCTCCCACTGGTCATGAAATACCCATACCTGGTAGAATGCTGTTTGCTAACTCTTTCTTTTTGTCCCTAAAACAAATCAAATTAATGATGTAGAGGAGTGTTCTCCCAAATTGGTTGAGTCAACATTGGGTCTACCTCTTGCTTTATAGCAGGTACTTAATAAAAGTTTATTAATTAGTATTTTTTTTAAACCCTTACCTTCCACCCTGGAGTCAATACTGTGTATTGGCTCCAAGGCAGAAGAGTGAGTGGTAAGGGTAGGCAATGGGGGTCAAATGACTTGCCCAGGGTCACACAGCTGGGAAGTGGCTGAGGCCAGATTTGAACCTAGGATCTCCCGTCTCTAGGCCTAACTCTCATTCCACTGAGCTACCCAGCTGTCCCCTATTAATTAGTATTTAAATATTTAAATAGGAGCCTGTAATCAGGAAGACCTGAGTTCTCATCCAATCTCAGATACTTACTATCTCTGTGGTCCTGGGCAAGTTACTTAACCCCTATTTGCCTCAGTTCCTCATCTGTAAAATGAGCTAGAGAAGGTTATGACAAACTATTCTAGTATCTTTGGCAAGAAAACTCCAATAGGGTCACAACTGAAATTGACTGAACAACAAAGTTCAATTATGCTCTTCCAGAGAACCCATCAGGCTGATTCAAATGGATAATCCCAGGCTGTCTCTACCATTCTGGCAACAGCCACTTTTTTGACTCGGGTGAAGTTAGATAAAATGGTTTCCATCATTAGTTAGTACCAAATAGCCACTTGGCGCAGGGCACTGGTGTGTGTGTAGGAGGCCTTTTGTTTCTGCTGTTTAAAGCCTAACCACTTTCACAGACTTATTCCAGCAACAGCGAGAATAGAAAAGTTATTGAGGAAGTATAAGTATAGGGTACCAGGGACCAGAATTATTTTTAGAAATGTTGGCCAAGCTGTTGCAGACCATTGTAATTTTTTTTCTCCTCCTTCACAATTTGGGATTAACTCATAAAGGCAGTAGCAGAAGCAAACTCTCCTGAGTTATCGTTTCTTTTGTACGCTAATATAAAAAATAACTTCAGAATTTATAACAATATATTTTGCATGTTTTGGTTGCAAGAAAAGCTTATCCAAGGAGTCCCAAACAATGACATAAACTCTTTAAGGAATAATAAACATTTTCTTAAAATTTTGACAGTGTCAGGATAGAAGGTTATTAATTATAAACATGATAGTAGTCATAGCTGGCACTTAAATTTTGCAAAGTACTTTACACACATTCTCTTATCAGTAGCCCTATGAAATAAGCATTATTATTATTATTATTGTCATCCCCTTTTTTATTAATATGCTAAGTGACACCACTTTCCCAAGGTGACATGCTGAGTATTTCAGGCAGGATTCAAATCCACATCCACTCCAAGCCTAGTATTTTATCTATCCACCATGACAGACTGCCTCTCATAGTTAAGATTTTATTAGGGATGATAAGGAGCTGGCAAATAATTCCACCAGATATAGCTATCACAAGTCATAAAATTACAGAAGGATATCAACTATTGTGCTTCTTAATGACATTGTGTTGGAGCCAGCCTTTGGGAGGGAGGTACTTTGTTTCTGTAGCTGTACCTAGAAATACTTAGGAAAAACTGGAATTATGGAGCATTCGATCCCTGATGCCAGTATACAAAGGACATGTTCTTGTTCCTTGGTGGAAATTAGGATGAATTAATGAACCATTGGCTGTTACCCAAGTCATCATTTTGCCTGTTTAGGCATGCTTTGATCCTGTTGTGAAAAGAGGGTACCATTTTCTCTGGGGAAACACCTGTTATCCCCTAGTGCTTCAATATGAGCCATCTCCCTCTTGGCCAGTTTCTTTATGTTAACATGTTCCTTAAGTTAACTTTGCCAGTTTATTTTATGGATTAGACTTGTGGCTGGGATTTGGGGTATTTTTTTTTTTTTTTTGGAGCAACAGAGCTCATGCATTGTAAATCTTTTGCAATCCATACTGCCTTCCAATGGCCTCAACCTGCATGATGCTGTTAAATCAGATCCCCTTTGTATCAGGTCCAGAGTAAGTTACCTAAATGTGCGCCATTATGTAAATAATTCCACATCATATTTTAAGTACAGCAGATACTGATTTTCATAAAGGCTCTTGGCAAGCCCTCTAAATGGCTGGGTTCCAATTTCACATTTGATTTATCTTCTTTTATAAGTTTATTTTCATTTGAATGAGCTTGGAAAAACACTTAGATCAGGAACATGAGCCATACCTAACATCAGACAATAATTAACACATATTTTATATGTTGTGCATGCAGCTCGATCTGTCACAATAACAGCCCATCAAAGGGACACTAAGCAGTGATCTTTGACATCATGGCTTACAATTAGACTTTGCAGAAATGGGTTGCCAAGTGAACACATGGAAGAAAAATTCATTTCTTTCTGAAATATGAGTCCTTTAATCACAATGCATCATAATACATATTATCCTTTGCATTGAAACCTTCTGGTGGCAAAATGTTGTTTGCATTAAACATTTGAGTGTGGCAGGAGTGAAGCTCATTTTCCATTTAAGGGTCCCTTTCCCACTGTAGCACAACTGGGCCTTACATTCTACAGGTTACGATTATATGCAAAAATACCACCAACTTACCTATTTTCAACCTGAATTTTTTTCCTACTAGTTTTGTACTCCAGCAGAAGATTCAAAATGAAGTCAATTGTTAATTTAATGAAGTGTTAGTTTGTTTGGATTTTAAAATATTTTTCAGTAATAAAATATTTTGCACTTAGACTTTTAGAATATTCATTCCATAATGAGGATTTTGCTTTTTTAAAATATTTAGGTCTCACCTAGAAGTTACTGAAACCACTAATCTTTCCAAAGTTGGATCCCTTTATAATTTAATGGTGATCTTTTTCTTCATTTTAAATTGAAATGTACAACATAAATTCAGTGCAAGTCTTTATGTAATACTTGATAATTAATGGTAATTTAAAGTTTTAAAAATTAATTTTCTTAAAATCCCAAATCAATGGGTTCCTACAACTAACATTTCTGTTGCCTTTTTTTTTCCCACTTTTAAAATCTATTAATGATTTCAGTGGTAGTGATTTTCAGCATATAGGAGACTGAATGACAATGATAATTAATTTGTATATTCAGTATTAGGAAGGAAGGGCTCATCTTAGTAGATGTTTTCTTTCATCTTACTGTTTTATACCCATTTCTTATAGACAGGCTACAGGGTCGTCCTGTCTCTTCACTGGAAACTGCCCACTCAATGGATTCCATGACTTTTGCTTGGCAACTGTCTTCCATCCACAGGCCCTGCTTTGCTGACTCAGCCCACAGAATTGCATGGTCATTTCAGAAATGAGAACAATAAATTTCACATCTGTTCCTTTGGAATTTTTTTTTTCCCTATCCTGCTGCAAACTACTGACCAAACTTGGTCTTACAGATAATTTGTCTCTGCTGTTGAACTCAAGAAAGTAACCATTCACTGTCTGATTATACCCAAAAGCATTTTACTTCTTTAAATCATCCTTGTTAGTTCTCTAAAGGCCCCACAAGTTATATGTATACCTACAAACCCATATCCAGTTTTCTCAGGAAGTTGAGCCTGTGTTCATTTGTGTTCCTTTTATGTGTATCAATAAATTTCCTCAATCCATGAGCAACATAATTTTGTTTGGGTCTCAGCCTAATAGTGACAACAGCTGATCTATATATAGTGCTTCAAAGTCTTGAAAACATTTTTCACAAATATTTCATCAGTTCTCATAGTAGCTCCTTGGACGTGGCCAGGGAGGGGGCATAGAGGGAGTCCTCCAGGTGATCTTGTTGCCTTTACTGCCACCATTTACAGAAAAAGGAAACTAGTGCTTAAGAGAGGTGTGATGACTATCATGGTCACCCAGCTGGTAAGTGTTGAAGGTGTGAGTTGAACCCAGTAGTCAAGAACCCTTTTCATTAAACAGACCTATTCTCCCTACTTCCCATGAGCTGTGGACAATGGCAAAGACTAGAAAATGTTTGTTTCTGTCCAAACCTTTGGAAATACTTGAGTTAAAGAGAAATATTTATAGTAACAATTCCGCCTCGCATTTGTAAGATGCCTTTGCTTTTTAAAAGCATTTTCATTCCCATTAGCTCATTTTATTCTCACAACTGCTCTCTAAAGTTGATAGGATGAGTATTGCTTTCCTTTATTATGAGCAAAGGAGCAGAGCTATGTGTCCCTTGCTCATAAGTAAAGGAAATTGTATTCAAAGTATGGTGAGACATAAAATTGAAAATTGTGTGATGAATTGGTATATAAAACCAGAAAACAAAAACTGGAAAGGAAAATCAGTTGCCAGATATTCTGGTTTCAATGAAAGGAGTTTTATTTAAGGAGGGGAAAATCCCAAATTTGGAATATTTCTGTTTCATCCTTATCTAGTTGATTAAATTCAAGAAACCTTTATCATCATACATACTATTAACATGTGCAGAAAACTACTAGAATTTTTAATAAGCTGACAAGGCCCAGGGTTTGATGATTGTGCTTGTTGGTTCATCCGTGTTCTGTTCTCTTCTGAGGACACACACATTCTCTGGACTAAAGAACCAGGGAAGCAAGTAGGCATAATTCTTAGTGTATTAAGTAAACTGAAATTTTGTGCCCCTTGGAATGTGTGCATTGGCTTAATCAGCACTTATATAACTAGCATAGTTAAGGATACAAAAAGATATTATTATGCATTCCCAAAGTCAGTTGGAAAGTGAAGACTCATTCTCCCAGAGAGGATTATAAGATTTTAGAGCAGAAAGGGAGAAAATCAAGATCCAGGAAACTTTAGCTTGCCCAAGATCAAAAAGGTATAGTATATGGCAGAACTGGAATTTGAACTCAGATCTTCTGATCCCAAACCCATTGATATTCCCACTGTGCCATGTAATTTCTAAAATCTAGAAGAGAGAAAATAGCAGCCTAAACTGGTCCTGAAATACCACATGCCATGCAAAAGGGAAAAAGAGGAAAAAGAAAGTCTTCTTCTTCTTCTTCTTTTTTTTTTTTTGACCTATCTCTCCCTAGGAGCAACTCAACCTGCTTTCCAGACCCTATTTTTTTATTTTCTGTAAAGTCCTATTCCAGTGCCTTATGGTGGCATGCAGGTGCCCTTGGATTATGAACAAGTATGAAATATGCCAGTGTATCACAAGGTCTAGTGGAGTCTAGCACATTGTAAAGATTTTGAGTATGGACCTGGCACATGGACTCTCTGCCTTTCATATGATGGCTCAACCTAGCTAAGTTTGGAGAGACTCCTTAGCAGAAGTAGGGTTTTATTTTTAGCAATAACAACTAAAGATAGCTACCAGAGCATACAGAGAGTGCCCACACTCATGAAATCACAGATCCTTCAAGCATTATCTTCTCCAGGGAAACATAAGTATATTATATTTCAATTCCCCTATCCCTAGTCAAACACAGAGTTTGTCACCTGGCTGCCAAATCTTAGAAGCCTAAGGATACACTGAAATTACCCTGTATTTACTTTGAACATGTCTACTTTGATGTGCATTTGTCATGCAAGAACATGAAGTACTTCTGCTGGTCTAGCACCCCAAATTGCATTAGTTTATTCTTTATGAATTTGAATTACTTGTATTGCAAACATAGATCCAATTTGTAATTTGCTGCTTGTCTTCCTTACATCATAAAAGTCATACTTGCAAGTTCCTTTTGCTCACCAAAAAACAAACTCATTTCCTTCCGCTTTCTCTACTCAGTGGCATATTTTCGTATGCAGACAACATAAAAGGAAAATTGCAGCAATTTTCCCAATAATTCAAATCCCACCTGCCCCTTTTCCCCCTTCTTCTCTTCCCGAAGAATCACTTGAACAGAAGTGTCTAAATTATTTGGACTAAGAATGACTTTAATTCATTTCCCTTTTTGGATGCTCATGTGTTTGTAAACAAAACTGCTGGGCTTTCTAATGAGTTTGTTCATTAAAATTTTTTTTGTTTATCATTTTTGGATCCTTTTTGGTTGCTGTTCCTTAAATAGTAGTACTGTACTCCACTGTAAATTTTCACAGGATTGTTGATTTAGAAGTGGTAGGGAATTTTAACAACCCTCTGGTTCAAGTACTTTGTGGATAAGGAAACTGAGATAAAAGGTGAATCATTCACTGTGTTTGCTATTCTTTTTTAAAAAAAAGTTTTCCTAGAAATTTGTCTCTTAGCAACTACCGTTAGCTTAGATATTCTCTGACTCTTCAAATTATGTTGATCTTCTCTACATTATTTACAAGTATTCATGGCTAAAATTTAGAGGTTAAGATGGCCTGGCCCACCTTAATGTTGTGCCTCCAGTGTTCCCCAATTTCTCTTCTTTCTGTGTCTGATGCTTTGTAAATGAGTTGCAAAAGTGGGTCTGTCTGTTGATCTTTTTCATTGGAATCTCTCTTTTATCTATCTTTGAATGTTTCTGGTTTTCCAAGGATAATTATTTTTGGCAAGATCTTTAATATAATCAAGACTGTAACACCATTTCAGAATTTTCTTCTCACTAAATTTAAACCCAATTAGTAGGGTTTACCAAGAGTCAGGAATGTATTTTTTTTTTAATTAGCAGCCCAGGATTTAGGGAAATGATTCAGTGAATCCATCCAGTGAATTTCCTTTCGTCACTTCAAGTGTTTTGTTTTAAATTTGATGTCCCTTTGTTGGAGAATAAAATCTTTTCAGGAGCAATTGTTTTCCTTCCATTTATGTGTCTGAAAAAAGAGCAATGTTCAAGAGTTCCTTCATAATACTATCCAAGGTCACAGACAGTGTATTGCATTGAATTCCTTCCAGGATGAGAGAACAGACGATGCTAGCTAAGTTGTTTGGGGTTTTTTAGTGTTTCACTCTCCTGGAATGCTTGTTACATTCAGTGAAATGGAATCCTCCAAACAGGTGTTTAAAAAGATAGGCCTGTTGCACAGTGCTTTCCTCTGTGTGCATGTGTTCATCATTAATTATTCTGCTCACCATTAGCCTTACTTTTCCAAGCAGGTTATGACAGTCCTCCTTAGCCATGCATTAGTTTGCTTGAGTGGAATCAAATTGCATTCTGAATCCCTTATTTATTTGTGGGGCTGGACTTTTGCCATCTTGAAATGTTTCCATCTTTTAAAAGACGCCGTTTTTCTCTAGCACTATCCAAATCGAATTAAAATTGCCTTCTGGGTGAGTTCTAGCAAGACCTGTAAGAGGGAAGTTGTGTAAATCATCCCAAACTGTGCGCGTTGGCTCAGCCTCAAGCAGCTGATTTTTGGCAGCAGCCATCGCGCTTGTGGATGAGGCTGCTCTAGCTGTTACTCA
Organism: Gracilinanus agilis; assembly: GCF_016433145.1. Taxonomy (NCBI): domain Eukaryota; kingdom Metazoa; phylum Chordata; class Mammalia; order Didelphimorphia; family Didelphidae; genus Gracilinanus; species Gracilinanus agilis. The sequence goes on along the minus strand of NC_058134.1, from coordinate 63,532,323 downwards.
TTTCTTGCCCATGGAAACATGTTTGTGAGATGCGCCCAGCGAGGCGGAGGTGAGGTCATTGGACGTTTCGGGTGTGCTGCTTCGGGGCCAGTAAGAACACGGGATCGTTCCAGATGCCCTCACGGGCCTCCCACGAGAAGGCTACTCTGGCAGCCGGAAGGGAACGAGGACGGCCGTCGGCTCCATTTCTATGAAAAAGTTCACTAGGATGAGGGGATATTTTCCTGATGCTTATGAGGCAGTGGGGCTGGTCCTCCATTCAAGAGCTTCTCCTTCCAGTCGCTGTAGCTCACTGGTGCCCCCTTGCGGGCTTCAAGACACTTAGCTCCCTGCATGTCCGGCCACCAACAGGAGAAGCTTAATTTTTTCAGTAGAATCTAATTAAGGAGAAACAGGCATTTTTTTCAAAGCCTCTGAGCCCTATTTTCTCTTCTTTGTCTTAGGCCAAAGAATTGCCAACTTTAAAGGACAACGATTTCATCAATGACGGCCAAAAGATTTATATCGACGACAACAACAAAAAGATGTTTCTTGAGAAACTTAAAAAGGATGTGGAGGTAAGAGGAATCGGCCTTGTAGGTGGCTCCATTTTATGCATAGGAGCACTGATGGGCTCTGAAAAGTTTTTTGACTCTTTGGGGCAAATTCTAATGAAACAATATGATTTGCCATCACGTTTTGTTTTACCAATGATTTACCAATAGTTTTTGTAACTATGGAAAGTGAAATATGCTGCTGGTTTTATGCCCTTGAAACTAGATAAGCAGTAACAATTAGGAGCTAATAGAAAGCATTGAGGGACCTGAGTTCAAATCCTCCCTCTGACGCTTGGTACTTCTGCAACTTCGGTCTTAGTTTCTCCATCTGTAATATGAAAAGGTTAAACCTGATGACTTTCTGAGATCCCTTCCAACTCTGGATCTCTTTGAGTCTATGAATTGCCTTGTATAAGCTAAGAAGATTTGTAAAGTCCCCATTCCCTACCCTAATTTGCCTAGATGTTATTTATTTTTTCGGTGGTAATTGCCACCTGCTTTCTTAACTATTTTTGTGTCATGGACCCCTTTGGAAGTCTAATAGAGCCTGTGGTCTCAATGCATAAAATAAAATTCACAAGGTTACAAAGGAGACAAATTTTACTGGGCTAGTTAGCAAGAAATATTTAAGTCATGGAACCCAGGTTAAGAATCCCTGAATTAAGATTAAGTCAGGCTAGCTGTGCTCACAGAAACCAGTGTGGGGTAAAGGAAAGGAAACAGATTGAATTCAATTCAAGAGTTGTTTAAATAGGAAATAGTTATCTATTTCTTCGAATCATTTCTACCTTTTGTTTTGTTTTGTTTTCTCAACCAAGAATTGTAAATTTGGCATTTTAAATAGCCTCAATATATACTTCTTTTCTTTTTATTCCAATACCCGCAGTTCTCCAAATATTCTAGCAGTTTTCATATACATTTTCATGTAAGTCCATGTGAGCTGCCCATGAAAATCTGTAGAGGTTTGAAGTACATTTTGGAAACCAGGGAAAATGGAGGCGAGGAAGGAAGTAGCGTTTCAAAATGAGTTCTTTTTTTTTTTTTTTTTTTCCCTGTCTGCTTTTTATTTGAATACTTAGGAGATCTGACAAACCTTCATACTGCCAAACTAAAAAAAGAAAGTGTTTGAATGTTAATGCTGAAATCTTTTTCCAAAAAGAATTGTTCTGTCTTTTGGTCTTTTTTTTTTTTTTTTTTTTCTCTCTGCCTTTTTCCCTTCTTCAGCCCCACTCCCAACCTGTCCATACTATGTCTGGCAATTAATGCATACTTGAAGAATCCTCTTTCAAAATCTTCCTTCTTTTCAAGAAAGCTAAGAAATGTATTGTTTGCTTCTGTATCATTTTGTTGATTTGTGAGGTTATTGTAACTTCTCTTTTTTACTCCTTTATGTAGAAAATATTTAAGAAATAACCTGGGAAACTCTTCAGAGCATTCATTTTCCTCTATTTTGTTGTGTTCCAAGATAACTTAGAGTTCCAGTTGAGACAGTCCTTATGCCAAGTTATCCTCAGCTGGCTTAACATATTCTCTTATTAAACAAATTTTTGGAATAATCTTTGGTTTTGTAATAATCTTCCTTAGACCAAAAAAGCATAGCTGCTACTTGAGAGTTAGGGAAGTCTTCAGCTCTGCTAGTGAAGGACTAACTGGTCATTTAAATTCCATTTCTTAAATTTAAAAAGAAAAAGAATATATATATATATGCAAACAATCTAAGAAATAATAAAACCAGATTCTTTTAAGTCCTAAACAAAAATTGTCAAGTAACTTACTTTAGGAAGGCATAAAGCTTTGGTATATTTGACTCTAAACTCCCCAAAAGCAGGATCCATGCCTATTACTTGTTATTGTTGTTCAGTCATGTCTGATTTAATGACCTTATCTGAGGTTTTCTTGGCAAAGATACTGAAGTGGTTTGCCATTTTTTCTCTGGCTCATGTTACAGATGAGGACTGAGGCAAATAGTTACTTACTTTCCTCTAATCGCCTCCCATCATCCCAGCATCTCATAATGTATCCATGTGGATATGGCCATTTCATAAATATTGAATGGCTGATGAGAGATTCATAAGTATACTTAAAGCATAATTATTTTTCATGTTATCTTAGTTAAATCCTTAAAATTGTTTGAATAGTTACTTTGAGCAAACTTTGTTTAATAATAATAGTTAATGTGTCTATATAATATTTTTTGTGATGATATTTTATTTTGGAGCAGCAGGATGGCTCAGTGGATAGAGTGCCAGGCCTAGAACCAGAAAAGTCCTGGGTTCAAATCTGGCCTTAAACGTTTCCTAGCTATGTGACCCTGGGCAAGTCAGTTAATCCCTATTGCCTAACCCTCTTCTTCTGCCTGGGAACCAATATGCAGTGTTGATTCTAAGACAGAAGGTAAAGGTTTAAAAAGAAAGCTATTTTATTTTACCAATTACATGTAATAATTTTCCACATAAGTTTTCTCATGTTATATGATATCGATTATCTCCCTTCCCTTCCCATCTAGGTAAGCAGTTTGACCTGGGTTATAAATGTATTATCATGCAACACATATTTCCATAGTGTTCATTTTTGTAAGAAAATAATCATATAAAATCAAATAAACGAATGTGGAAAATGATATGCTTTGATCTGCATTCCGGCTTCAACAGTTCTTTCTCTGGGGGTAGTTAGAATTCTTTGTCCAAAGACCCTCAAAATTGTCCCAGACAATTGTATCACTAGAGTAGCTAAGTCTATCACAGTTGATCTTCCCACAGAATTGCTGTTACTGTGTACAATGTTCTGGTTTATAGAACCTTAAAGGTTTGCAAAGTGCTTTACCAATATGATCTCCTTTGATCCTCAGACAACTTTGGAAAATATTATAATTATAGATCTATTATTATCCCAGTTTTATAGAGGAGGAAACAGAGGCAAACAGAGGTTAAGTGGTTAGTCTGGGCTCACCCAGCTAAGTGGATGGGGAAGAAGTGATGAATGGACTTAGAGCCAGGAAGACCTGATTTGAAGACCACTTCCAACATTTACTAGCTTAGCCTTGTGACCCTGGACATAAGCTCTCTTGCTCTCAGTCTCACCTATAAATTACATTTAATAATATCATCTGCCTCACAAGATTATTGTAAGGATCAGAAGAGATCATGCAAAGTGTTTGGAAAACCTTTAAGCTATTATTTAACCTATTATTCATATGTTGTTAACTGTGTTTAAAGAACATTCATATATATTATCTCATTATATCCCTATAGTCACAGGAAACCTAAGAACTTTGCGGGGGAGGGGGGGTATCTTTTTTTTTTTTTTCCAGTTTAATGGCAAACTTTTGGATCTCCTATGTGAATTTCTTACCAAATGAAATTGTTTCCTTTAGTTACTTAATAGACTAAAAACAACAAATAATATACTTATAAAGAAGAACCTTAAGGTGTACAAAGTGTTCTACATCCATCCTCGCCTTTGACTCCCACAAAATCCCCAGAGAGCAAAATGAGTACAGATACTGTCCCTAGTTTACAGATTAAGATAAATGAAGCTCAGAGTGCTGTCTATCCCCTCTGGTAGAATAAATTTGCACTTTTATTTCATGAGATCTTCTGATGCTTTCAGCAATCTCTAGCTCTGAATTTGGTTGGTAAAGGTGGGTATTTTTATTCCAAAATAACAGTTATCATTGTGAAAATTAAGGCCAGCTTATATAAAGAGTTCTTCCATCAAAAACATCCTAAATGACAAAGCATCTACTGGGTTTTGACATTCTTGGGGAAGAATCATTAAATTTGTAGACAATTCTAGTGAGAGTCTGGTATTTGATCCTGATAGAGGTCAGAATTTAATCTTGTTTTCTTTATTATTATTATTATTATTAAAGTTTCTTCCTAATGCGTCTTTTTCACTAGGCAGCATTGATCTGTAGGTGAACATTTCAAATAAATCGTTTATGGTTTAATAAATCATTAATTTTGTTACAAATTGGGAGGGGGGGAAGAGATCAACTGGTGATCTAACTACTTGTTCACCCACAGATAAAATCCTTGTCAGTAATTAGTACTGTAAGCATGATACTCTTTGAGCCACAGTCTTATAAATAAATGCCCTCAAATGATTTGACCTATTTTTAAAAAAACCTTTCCCCAAGGACTCATTCCAAGCCCCTGAGGCAAAATCAACTTTCTTTATTCCTCTGACATGCTTGATTACTGAACCCAAGTAAGTAGTTGATTCTAAGACCCATGTAAGAAATAGGGGTTCTTGATCTAGGAGCTGTGAACTTATACTACATATACATGCATACATATACATACATATGTGTGTGTATACATACATATATATATGTATATATAGAGAGAGACTATATTTCTGTAAAAATTGGTTTCCTTTGCTATCCTATGTATTTTATTTTGTGCCTTTAGAAGCATTATTCTAAGAAGAGATCTATAATCTTTACCAACCTGTTATTAGAGGGATCCATGACAGAAAAGGTTAAGAATCCCTGCTGTAGAAAAAAAGGAATAACTAATATAAAAAGTAATATTTAAGCTTTGGTAAATGGTAACTTTTACTCCTATTTAAAAATAAGTAATTCTACTACCATGTGTTAAGTATATATTAAATGTCCACTACATTCAAGGGACTGTATTAAATGTATAAATAGATAGCCTTTAAAAAGCCAATAAAGAAAGGAAGAAATAAAAGAAGAAGAAGGAGAGAGAGAGAGAGAGAGAGAGAGAGAGAGAGAGAGAGAGAGAGAGAGATTGACTGACTGTGAAGCATGAAAAGAGAAAATCCACAAAGAGTGTCTAAAAACTGTAGGTGATGGTTCTGTGTAGGAGCGTTTAGTTATTGGAGGAGCTAGGAACTGGAAGTCACAGACAAATCTTATTTTTCAGGTCAATTTTCTAAATGATGATTATTATCATTTTTAACAAATCTCAGTCAGGTAAATTACCACTTTAATCCCAGATCCCAGATGTGTTACATATTATAAATGAATAAATATGCTTTTAAATTAAGTCTGCTGTAATCTTTCAGGTTCAGCTGTGATCATTAGGACTGGACCTTCTAGGAGATTTGGGGTGATAAAGAATTAGAGCAGATCTTAACTCAGGGTCCATAAACTTGTTTTTATTTTTCGTGTTTTAATGAGCACATTTTGGTATAATTGGTTTCCTTTATAATCCTATAGATTATATTTTATGCATTTGAGGTCACCATTCTAAGGAATGCATAGCTTTCACCAGATTACCAGATGGGTCCACAACACACTAAAAGATTAAATGCTCCTGAATTACAGGGTAAATAGGGAATAGGCAGGGTGATCATAAGGAAAGTCTTGACAAATAATTGTCCAGAAGATTAGGAAATCTTGAAATAAAGAACTAAAACAACAATTCCAAGCTTTGGGCTCTTGGATGTTTAAGAACAGAGTCCATAAAATTTAGTTTGTTCCTCAAAGGGATCAACTGAAAAACAGTTAGAAATTAACAGACATCCCTAGCTAGAAACAGACTGGCATTGGGGCAAAATTGGCCTCTCAGCAGCTCTTAAAGCTGGCTTTGTCCTGCCTTTTTTCCTTGACCCCTCTTAAAATCAAGCTTTCAATGTGCCGTGGTTTGGGGATACCAAAGTTTTAACAGAAATCTTCAATTTACTAACAGCATATCCATTTTAATGAGATCCAGAAAGAGTTTAAAATAAAGTTGAAAGGAAAAGAGCAATCTAGCCAACTCCCTTGGCTCAATGCTTCTTCCTATGCCTTCAGGTTAGCATTTTAAATGCAGAAGTGTGCTGCAGCTTAGAGCCTCTGTCTTAGAGTTGGGAGATCTGGCAGCAATTCCTGCTTCAGACCTTTATTAGCTGTGTGACCGTAAACAAGTCACTTAATAATCTTAGAGCCTCAGTCACTTCACTTTTTCATCAGCTCATAGCTATAGAACAGAAAGGAAACTTAGAAGCATTGAGACTCATGCTTTCAGGCCCTGGTAGGTTCAGAGGTTGGCCTGAGATCATGTGGGGCAGGTACCTAGTGCCCAGGAGCAAGGATCACAGGAAGGGAAAAGCACCTCTCAGAACCTTAAAGTGACATATGTAAATGGGAGTTCATCATTTCTGTCCAAATGATGGGTAGAAAAGAGCTTGAATTTTTACATTTGAATGTTTTATTGCAATTTTCCTCATGACAGTATTGGGGAAAATGTCATGTTGAGCCAGTTGAGAACAAGGAAATACTAGATTTTTCACCTGAGTGATATCAGAAGTGGATCATAGGATGACAGGAGGAGCACTGGAAGAGACCTTAAATGAAAGATAATGATGATGCTCTGTACTTTAACCCCCCCCCCCTCATTTTACAAATAAGGAAACTGCGGCCAAGAGGGGCTAATGACTTGCCCAAGGCGACTAAACAGATTAAAAAAGTAATAGTGGCATGATTTAAATCTAGGTCTTCTAACACCAAATTCATGTTTTTTTTTTTTTCTATTCTACCAGAGTGTCTTGTCTTTGTTATGGGCCCAGCCATATGATCCTGAAGGGGCTAGAGGCAAGGTGGGGCCAGGAATGAGTAATAATAACAATAGGACAGTAATTGCTAGCATATTACCAGATGAGTGACAAAGTATTTCACATATCTTCACTCATTTAATCCTTACCACAGTCCTGTAAGGCAGGCATTATTATTATTATCTCCATTTTATAGGTAAGGAAATTGAGGTGGAAAGAGTAGAAACAGCTTTCATCATCTTTATGAGGGGAGGGCTAAAATGTCTCCCCACCCCATCAGGCAACTGTCCTCAGATGCAGTGAAAAGCCTAGCTGAGTCTCGTTTCCCTCTGTAGACAAGAATGATTCAGAGAAAGATAAAAGAAGTTCCTCGTGCTAGTTCAACTTTTACTGATGAAAACCATGGCTCATAGAGGTCAGATTTGTCCCCGTTTATACAAGTAAGTAAATAGCAGGGCCAGAATTTGGACCCATTTGGGTGCTCTGCTACATCATTCTGCCTTTAAGTAGACCTAAGGTTCTTAGCCTTTTTTGGAGTCTGGAACCCTGTGGGTAATCAGATAAAAACTGCACATCCCTTCCCTGAATAATGTTTTTAAGTGCATAAAACACAATACATAGGATTACAAAGGAAACCAATTCTATGGAAAGAACAATTAACAAAACATTTGTTAAAAATGTAAGTTCACAGACCCCAGATTCAGAGCCCTGTGGTTTGACTCAGAATTCTGACATCTGCTCATCTGAAACATTGATAATTAGTTATTAAGTGCCTCCTTGGGCCCGTTTATACTTAGTTCTGCTCTCTGGCACCCAGCAAAATGAGGCTGAGCCCTTCAGAAACCTAACGCCAGCCACCACGTATGTCCCCCATGGATGTTTTTGTCTCTATTTCATTCAACAGCTCTTCTTCAGCTTAGTTTCAGGTCCCCCTTCTGTCTGGTTTGCCACCAGGCTTGCTCGAGACTAAGCCCTCCTAACGTGAGGCTCCCAGAATGGACCAGCCTTGAGATGTGGTCAGAGGGCATCCAAAGATGCTCTGCCCTCCCCTTCATCATGGACATGACACTCCCTTCAGGGTAGTTAATTCTAGTCCTCACACAGGTGGTTGTAATGACTGATTGAAATAATGTATGGGCTTTTTTAACCTTCAAGTACAACATAAATGGCCATGAGGAGGAAGATTATGATGATAATTAATTTTTCCTTTTCAGGGGCACATTTTAGCTTTGTTTAGACCCAGCCCTAGAGTTTTCAGCCCACTGAGGCTTGTGTGCCTACACAGTCATCAGGGGGTCAAAAAAGAGCTCTAGAGAGCCTAAGAAGGGGTCTCGAGGCAGTGATATCAGACTCAAGGAGAAGTGGGAGCCACTAGACGATCCATGAGGATACCAAAGGGCCACAGAAAAACCACATATTAGCATTTTCTGTCTTTGTATTTATTTTGTTAAACCTTTCCCAGTTATATTTTAATCTGGCTTCTCTGCGCTTCCCCAGATGTGTAACATCTCTGGTCCAAGGCACATAGAAAGAGCAAGGGACTTAGCCAGGGTCCTACCATCAGTGATCATTAGGTAGACCTGACCCCAAGTCCAGCACACTGAGTTATAGATCGTTCCTGCTTTGTAAGTAATATAAATAGATGGATTCCTAAGCTAATCCCAGAGGAGAGATGCTCTTAAGATTTCTAGGAAGCTGAGAAGATTCAGGTACACCCTCAAATACTTCCTACGTGACTCTGAGTAACTTACTTATGTTTGCCTCAGTTTCCTCAGATGTAAAATGGGGATCCTAACAGCAGCTGCCTGGTAGGGTAGTTGGGAGGGTCAAATGAGATGACTGTGGTAGAGTGCTTAGTTAGCAGGGTGCCTGGCACATAGCTGTTCAGTTGGTGTCCAAGCCTCCATGGCCCCATGGACCACAGCACACTAATACTGCCTGGGAAGTTTTCTTGGCAAAGATACTAGTGTGATTTGCCATTCCCTTCTGCAGTAGATTGTGGCAAACAGAGGTTAACTGATTTGCCCAGGGTCACACAAACTAATAAGTGTCTGAGGTCAGATTTTCACTCCAGGCCAGGCATTCTATCCACTGAGCTTTCTAGATGCCCACTCTGTCAATGTGGTCACCTGGAAAGGAGGAAGGGAAGAGAAGTCAACATTTCCTGTTCTTAGGAGAAAGAAAACTATGACAAATTAAATTTATATGGTCTTTGCTGAATATGCCTTATCTGTCTCATTGTGTTAAATACTCTCAATTCTTGATTATGAATAAATGTTTTTATCTGTTAAAAAAAAAGACTTCCACTTGGTTTAAATTAATCACTTTTACAAACTCTGTATATTCTATTTCTGTTCCTTTTCTCAAAAGCATTTATATTAGTAATGAAGGATTTCATGGTTATAAGGCATAAGTATTAAATAGAAGCTAAAATAAGAGTTAAGGGAGGAGAGAAAAGGGCACTCACTGTTAGCTTATTCAAATGAAGCTGTTAAGGAACAACTTATAGATTCAATCCTCCTTGTTAAAGGTGAGAAAAGAAGATGAGAATAGATATGGCCTGTGGGTTCCCTCTTAACCTCCTTAGGTGAGAAGGTTGAAATGGATCAAGCCCCTGACTTGGAGGCAGGAAGGCCAATCCTGCCTTAAACTCTCTCAGCCTCCATTCCCTTGTAGGTAAAGCAGGAGTGATAATAGTGCTTACCTCCCAGAGTTGTTGTGAGGATCAAATGAGATCACATGTGTGAGATCCTCAATAAATGGGAACTATAGATTATAAGGGGGATCTGGCTGTCATTTCTGAGGCTGAAGTTATATCAAATTCCTCAGTATTAAGGCAATTTCAGAATGTCTGACAAAAAGAAGGCTGTTATTCCTTTGCTCCTCTTCGCTTTCTCCCAGCATCCCAAGCTTTGAAAGGTCAGCCCTGTGCCGTTACTAAGAAAGTCAATTTTATTTTTTGACTTCTAACAGTAGAAACCTGAAGACAGTCAGCTATTGTGTGTCAGCCTAATGGGGTGACCAGTCAGTTCCTCAAGGTCTGGGTCAAGTCCTGTGTAGGGCCATGTGCATTATGGTCAGAGCCCAAGTTCCACCCTGTAAGGAACCAGCCACCAAAGGATAGAGCAGAGGCTTGAGTGATGTAGCCTAGATGTTCACCTTCAACCAGCAGGTAGGCAGCTGTACTTTATTTGTTCCATGTTATTTTTTAGAATGATAAACTGGTGCCTGAGGCCAAGTGCATTTATCAAAACACATAATGAAATTCCAACCAATCCAGATGAATAAAATAGCCAGGAAGTACCCAGCCAGACTCAGATCTCTTTCCCCGCAGTTCCATTTCCCTCCATTCACCACACTTGGACTTTGTTAAATTACTGGATGAGGAGTAGACTGGGAGGGAAGGAAGGGATATGGTAGAACTGAAGTCCTCAGGGAAAGCAAACCACTTTCCTATCCAAAGAGAAAACATCAAAATGACTACTTCAAACCACATGTTTGCACTGTAATTTGGGATATTGTCCTTTTACTTATTGGGGGGGGGGGGGGCGGACCTTAACTAACAACATAAGGATCTGATCTCACTGGGGTTTCTTACTGAGATTAAAAGTAGTTTCAGGTGTCAATGGAACAAACCATATCAAGAGATTCCTGGCCCAAGATACTCAGGAGTCCAAGTTCAGTGGTCATTAGTACTTCTTCCCTATGAAAAAGGAGGGGAAAAAATCTCTTAAGGAAAAAAATCTTAACATTTCTCCTGTGCATTGTTGTCATCCAGCCTAGATAGGACATGTATACATTGCAGTGCCTAGGTTTGCATTTTGGAGGAAAAAATACCAGTTCTGAGTCAGCCGAAAGTGGAAGGCAACATTCTTGGCCAGTGAGACAACCTCAGAAGCTGAGAGCTCTCATAAGTCAAATCATGCTTGGAACTATACACCAGCTCTTAGGGAGACCCTCATCCTTCCTTGGGAACCGGTTTTTCTTCAGCTGTTGGGTTCTTTTTCCTCAGTCTTGATTTTTAAGTTGTAAAAGCCTTTTTTTCCCCACTTGGGTAACTTACAATAGAGTGATGTTGCCTTTCACTCCCTCTAGTTTCTTGCCCAGCTCAAGCTCATGGACTACAGCTTGCTGGTTGGAATCCATGATGTTGAGAGAGCAGAGCAGGAAGAGGTTGAGTGTGAAGAAAACGATGGTGAGGAGGAAGGGGAAAGTGATGGCACCCACCCTATTGGAACTCCTCCAGACAGTCCAGGAAATACACTCAACAGCTCACCGCCTTTGGCTCCTGGGGAATTTGATCCAAACATTGATGTCTATGGAATAAAATGCCATGAAAGTAAGTTGAGTTCATAAAACTGTTGTTTTTTTTTTTTGTTGTTGTTGTTGTTGGGGTTTTTTGCATATTAAATGTTGTAACTCTTACAAGGCAATAAAAAATGCTGAAGTTGACTAAATAAATATGAATTGCACACTTTATTATATTCTTCAGACATCTGAACAAGTCGATTTCAGAACAAGGGAATGTTGAAAGTATCTACAATCCTAGGTTTTTCCAATTTAACAGGTTAAACTTCCTAGATATTATATCTGAAAGTAGAATGAGACCACATCTTGCTTAATAGGTTGATGTGAGCTGCCAATACCATGCATATCCAAGCATGCTTCATGATGACCTTACAGTTTTCCTGCTTCCCACTTCTCATCCCATAGACACTAAGGATATAATCAGTTCTGATGAGAAGTTTTACTCGAAATCTCCTTAGAAGACCCAAGGCTACTATCCATAATTTAGTAACAGATTATCTTTCCTTCACATAAGGATTGAAAGGATTGAAAGACTTCGATGTAGCAAATGTCCACATTTGAGGTGATTTTATTTCTTTACAAGATCCCAATGCGCTTTTCTTTAAGATAGTAGTAATGAATCCAGTATGTTGGTGGAATTCCACTTTAGCTAATTCCAACTTTTCTATCCAACTATAATTGTCCATGCTTCCTGAGATCAAAAGTTTGGAAAATTTTCCAGGATTTACTAAGATGATTCTATATTCTCCCTCAGAGGTGATGTATCTAGTATCTAGCATTACATACACAAATGGATCTGTGCTATCATGGACTGTGGGCTTTTCTCTCCCACAATGAAGATTGCAGTCCATTCATTCCTTCTCATCTTGTTTGATACTTTTCCACAACATATTATTGATATTTAAAATGGTATCTGGGTGTGATCTGTTTTAGGAGTCTTTCAGATAAAATGTAAAATCATTATCATCAGGATCTAGCTTGATTAATTTATTTCTGAATTTTATTTTTTTCTAATTTTAGCTTCACTTTTTAATTTTAGCTTCTCTATATTACATGAATATTTTGAAAAGTCAGCAAAAGTAAGGTCTCTTCTTTTGCATCAAATTGTTGTAAAAACCACATCTGAATGGGCATATTAAAGGAAATTGGCTTTGTTTTGATTCTGTTTATCAAGTTGCTTTAGTAACGATACTATATGTGGCCAAATATTCCTCCTTTTGTTCATTTGATTTGAGACTATGAATCAAAAATAGGCAGCATCTAGACTGGTTCCCTTGTCTACTCTTATATAATGATATTTCTATAGGATATTTGATAAAAGAGAATGAATCTTTTGATGGCATGCAGATTCTAAAAAGTATAATTATTCAACATTTATTTGAAGGATATAAATTTTTGTCATTGATTTAATGTATTCAGAGATAATATTGGGTATAAACTTGGATTTCTTATTAGACTGTGAATATATATGTGTGCATAGATGTACATATTTATAGGTGCACATGTACACATGTGTATTATATTAGAAGTGTATGTACACATTTTTAGGGGTAGTTTAAACTTTTTTTAATGCTACAACCTCTGTTTTCTGACCTCTTCCAATATTTCTATTTGATTACGATGCATTATATGCCACTTCATTCTCTGTCCCTCTCAGCCAGTCACTTTTTTCTGCCATTTTCCCCCTGAAAACCTTCCACCTTCTGTAAGCAGCTCTCTTTTTCGTTACCTGCCATCTGCACTATTAAAGGGATATTGCTTAAAGCTCATGTGATAATGGTTCTTGGTACCACTTTGTTGTCATTCTTTTTCAGATGCACCTAGGAAAGAGGTATATTTTATGGCCATTATTGACATTCTTACTCATTATGATGCAAAAAAGAAAGCTGCCCATGCCGCAAAAACTGTTAAACATGGTGTAAGTCTCTTTTTGTTTTTGTTGTTTTCTTTTCCATCTCTTCTAAGCCCTCAGAATTGCTTATACCTTGTTAAAAGATGGTCTTCTCCATTTGGTCTTCCTCTTATTGAGATGTAAAGCACTGCAGTGATGTTGATTGCTAGCAAGAACTCACATTCTGAGCAGCTTATTATGAACCTACGAGTACTAGCTTCTATTCCCAAATCTAATATCCCCTTGTGGCAAGTCACTTCACCTCCCTGCTGTAGCTGTTCTCTCTGCAAACTGGGGATATTAATAGGCACATGTATCACTGGGGCATTATATGAATTCATTAGCTCCTATTGGAACAATACTTTGAAAATGAAAAGTGCTGAGGATGTGCTTAGAATTCTGATATTAAATGTTCAGAATTAAGGTGCTGTTGCATTCTTAATTATGATCTTCCCTGCTCAAGGCTGTGCCAACATGTGTGGTAGTATTTTTCTTACCTTTCAGGGAATTTCATTTTGGTTTATAATGGAGCCTTTTAAAATGCAAGGCCAGCAGTTCACTAGGTGACGAAATTGCATTTTCTAATTTGACAACTATTGGGTGGTGCTTGCTTTAAGGGATCTCCTTTTTTGGCACTTGGATGAAACCAAAAGCCACAGGGCCCAGCCCATAGAGAGGAACTTAAGTTCAGCCACACCCACAGAGAATAGGGTTTCTTTGCCAGGAGTCTGAACCTGGCTGATTGGATTTCGTTTTTGTTTTAATTCCATAACTTTACTTTGATATATTTTGTTGCCTTTGCAATCCCATGTATTCTATTCATTTTAAAACATGATTCTGAGAAAGGGACCATGACAGACAAAAAGTTAAGAGCCCTGGGACTATTAAAGGAGGCGCTTTCTCAATAGAGTCTCAGGATCCAGCCAGATTACCCAGAACCATCCAATGCTAATGATTGGATTTCCTGCCCTAAGAGAATAAGCTGGTGTCCCAGAAACAGAAATATTCCAAGCCAGTATTCCTCTTCATCTATCTGTACTTTAACTCTGCAACTTATTGTTGCCACTATGTGGAAGGAGGTAAGCAGGAAATCACCCACCCCAAAGAAATGCCTTTTAAATTCCATGTGAGTATAGAGGACCCTCCTTTTGCATTTTTTTTAAACCCTTAACTTCTGTGTTCTGGCTCCTAGGTGGAAGAGTGGTAAGGGAGGGCAATGGGGGTCGAGTGACTTGCCCAGGGTCACACAGCTGGGAAGCTGAGGCTGGATTTGAACCTAGGACCTCCTGTCTCTAGGCCTGACTCTCAATCCACTGAACTACCCAGCTTTCCCTCCTTTTACATTTTTAATAGCAAATGCCTTGAAGCCTCACTCATCTCTTACAATTTCCAGTATACTTCTCATGGCACATATGCCACTTTCTTCCCCACGGCTGACCACCAGTGCAGCTCTGTCTATAGCAGGGTCATAAATTAGAGCTAGAAGGAGCCTTACAATTCATCTAGTCCAAACACCTCATTATACATATTGGGAAACTGAGGCCCAGAGGGAATTTTACTCCCCTCAGAGGCTATCTTATCCAATCTTTTCATATACTAGTTGAAGAAACAGTCCCCAAAAAGTTAAGTGACTTACCCAAAGTCACACAGGTAGTCATTGTGAGAGCTAGGCTTTGAAACCAGATCCTTTGACTTGAAATCAGTGTTCTTTCCACTCTTCCATTACTTTATATAATGGAGCCATAAAAACCTTGCATTTTACAAGATATTGAATTTGTTGACAATCCTAGGTTTTGGCTCTATTGGGAACTTCTACCCTTTGTCCTGATCCTTGAACTTCTGAGGGAAAGCACAGCCTATTAAGCCAGACATGAGCAATAACAGATTACTCAGTCAATATAGGTGCCTAAAAATATCATTTGGTGACTCATTAAGAGCCCGGAGTCACTCTTTACAGTCATGAAATTAATGAGCTCACCAGGAGTTGCTTGACAACTGATGAGCGGTGCCTAAAAACGCCTAAAAATAGGGAGCCCGGACTGCACTGCGGCAGGAAGCCAGGCTCCTCTCGCCTTAGGTCCAGCTCCAGACGGGCAGCCTCCTCGGTCTACCCCTGAGGGGTTTGCCCAGAGAGAGAGGAGCGAGGATGGTGGTTCAGGATTCATTTCTACGAAGCATCTGCTTTGTAGGAAATCCTGGCCTGGGCCACAAGCCAGGCCCTGCTTTCAAGGAACTTACAATCTAATGGAGAGGGACCAGCACACGTGTTGTGATGGAGAGCAACAGAGAGATGCGAAAGAAGGGTCTGGGTGAGACGCTCTGTGAGGAAGGAAAGCTCAAGGGAGAGAAACCAGACCTGGAGCTGCCCCCACAACGCGTCCCAGCAGGCTTCCTTCAGCCAGCGGTCTCCAAGCTTGTCGCTGCCCCTCCTGTCTGTCCTGTTGGGAGGGACTCGGCCCCTCGAGCCTCTCGTGCGCTCAGAGCGCCATGGACGATCGAGGCAGTCCTTGGGCAACCGCTGGCTGAAGCTTGGCCTGCCAGACGTTGGCCTCTGTCCGTTCCCCTCAATATAGATTTCATCCAAATGGGGCTGGTTTTTCCCCAAGTTACCAGAAACCACATTTCTCTCGGGTGCCTTCCATGCTTGCCTTCCAGACACTCCTGCTCATTTGTTCATCAGTGGGACAGTCGAGTGGAGGACGAGGAAAGTGGGAAATGGTTGAGTTTACCCTCGGGCAGGGTGGGTTGGGTTTTTGTTGTGTTTGTTCTAGAACTAGAAAGAATCCTAGCGGTCTCCATTTCCCCATCCTTAGTTTTGTTTTCTTTTCCATTGGCCCAGGCTGGCGCAGAGATCTCGACCGTGAACCCCGAACAGTATTCAAAGCGCTTCTTGGACTTTATTGGCCACATTTTGACGTAACCTCCCATGTGGCCCGGGGGATGGACAGACATGAGATGTGGGAACACAGCAGAGCTGGCTTCAGTTAAGGAAAAAAAAAATGGAAATGGAACTCGGTGACATGCTCCTCTTGCAGAAAAGCGAGCCTCCTCAAGTTTCCCTCCTCAGGCCACGCCGACGGACTTGGGGGCGACTTGCTCTAACAGCTACCTGATACTTCCCAGCATAGCTCTAGCGACTTCTGACTTTGTGCGTGCGTGTGCGTGTGTGTGTGCGCGTGCGTGTGTGCATTAAAAGAATTAAAACATAATTAATTAATTAAAATAGATTAGCTTAACTCAGAGCCAGTCGCAGTGGCGACTCTCTGACACAGCTAGCTGTGCTGGAGTGAATGAATGAATGAACAAGTGGGATGGGGAGATTCCGTGCATGTCCTACCGGCCGTGTTGGCGTCAAACTGTAAACTGTGGATCAGTTTATTTTTTGAGTTGAAAGACATGACAGTATTCGTAATAATAATGATGATAATAATAATGATGAAGATGATGATTTAAAAAAAAAACCCTTACTGCGAATGTTACACTTGTGCTCCGCACGCTGGCACTCCTTCATAACTGCAGCATTAACCCTTGGCACCAGGCGGGCGGCGAGCTGCCCTTGTCTTTGCCTTTGCACTGTTTTGCCTCAAGTACATCATGTCAGAACTTCCAGCGCCAAGGAGTTACTTTCTGTCTTCTAACGGGAGGCCGATGCCATGGTTGCTCTGTCGGTTACATTTTCACCTCAGTAAATTATGTCAAGGAAAAATGCTTATTCTCTTTTATTGCCTGGAGCTTCTCCATTGTTACACTCTTCTATTGCAACATAGGAATTAATGCTACATGGAAAAAAAATAGCTTAGGGTGGGGGGCTGCATAGTTTTGGGCAATAGTATCTACATCTTCCAACGTGAGGGAGGGGATGAGCAAAGTACTAGAAATCTCAATTCTCCTGCTCTAGAAGGAAAAAAAGAAATCTGAAATTTTAAAATGCTTCTGTTTTTAAGCACTGTTTAAGCAGTGGCATTTTATTATAAATTATCCCTTTCATGGAAACCTTCAATTTTACTGTTTACATTATTAGGAAAACAGGGATACTTTTGAATCTAAAATTTTATGTACAGTATGTGATTTTTTGAAGTTTACATGTAAAGTTATTTTGCAGCATAGATGAAACAATGTTTGCATTTCTTGAAGTGTATCATACGGCGATGTACCAGAACAGAAACTTTCTTCCAAGTCCACAGTAGATAAGTCTTTTACAATAAACTAAAAAAGGCCATTCTGTTTTTGTTTCCTCCAAATGTTCTTTTATCAACTGAATGATTTTTTTTCAAATGTTTACCCCAAATCTGGTTGTATAAATGCATTGCCTAAAACTGTGCTGATTGCATTTAATCATGTTAAAACATTTTCCAACATCGATCATGTTTCTACCAGCTTCCCTACATCATCTGAAAGGCGCCAAGCCAAAAAGAATCAGGTTTGCTTAGAGTATGTTATTAGCTCATACACTGTGCTGAAGCTGTGCCTTTAAAACTCTTTGTTTAAGTCAAGATGATTTGGGGGGGGGGGGAAGGGGGCCGAATCACACCCTCCAACAATTACTTAGAAGGAAAACAAACCCCAGCCTGGCAGGATGCCTCTTCCAGTAATGTTAACGTCAGAGCTGTTCGGACTACAACTGGGCACGGTGTATGTAGTATTTACTTCAGCGAAACGTTGAAAGAGCCGAAATCACAGTATCTCCAGAAGCCAGAGGCAGCGCCATCCCCATCGCAGCGTACTTACTGATGATTTTTACCTAGTTTTGTTACCCTCATAGGAGGAAGTTAACACCACTGTAATATAACTGTACAAATCTGTATTTTATGTATTTAAATGAATGGATACTGTGATTAAGATCCTTATTCTGGCATCATAACCATTTCATTTTCTTGTTTAAAAATCCACTATGGTTACCCATGGTAGGATACTGCAAAGAGAGACCCTGAAGTTTAGATGAGGTACCCGGACATCATTTGAATAGCTTTTCTTCATTGTGGCCAACATGTTTATGCTTTTTAGAAGTTTACAAAAACGCATCTTTTTTTTCTTTTTTCTTCTTTTTTTCTTTTTTTTTGGTCTATAACAGTCTTTGTCCTTCATTGCTGTCAATAAAGTGTTTATATGGACAGGGTAAGGAAGTGCACATTGTATTGCTCCAGACAAGAGCAAGGCTTTATACAATAAAGCACTTTGATGACTCACAAGGTAAAGGCTCTGCCCTCTCTGTTCCAACTCAGCTTCTCTCCTCTGCAGATGGATTTTAAAATGTGGTTGGACTGGATAGCCTTTGGGGACCCTTCCCACTCAAGAGTCTGTGGTTCTGTTCTGCAGTTCTCCACACAAAATACGGCTTCTGTTAGGCCTCAGAGAAGCAAAATCAAATGCAGTTGACCATTTTCTGAGAGCATTTTATTAACCTGTGCTGAAAGATGGGTTTTCTGCGGAGGGATATTTGTAAGGGACCTAAACTCTTACAGGAATGGTAGCTTAATAAAAGATGAACAAGGCAGAAAAAAAAGCCCATCGATATTCTTATAGCATGGAAAAGAAATAAGAATGCTACTAAGTGTCAGCAAGTAATGTCGTTCACTAGATAACTCCTTTAAAAATGTTCTCTTCTGTGTCATGGTATTCTGAAAATTTCTAGGGATGGGGATCCTAGCCTTGGGAAAGAATAATGTTTGCAAAATTCTAGTGTTATACAGGATAGCAAATGGCTGTAAGGTCAGCTGCAGTTTTCTTTCTAGTACATTTGGATCTGAATTTTCATTTTACCCTCATTTTGGTTTTATATAGCCCTGATTTGAATTCGAAGCGGCCCCAGAAACAAGTCAGTATTTCTAAATATTTTAAAACCTCATCTGTTGCAATAGGAGGGGTAGTGCGAATTAGTGGGTAGGGTGCTAAGCCTGAGAGTGTAGAAGACATGGATTTAAGTCGTACCTTTTACTCGGACTGGCTGTGTGACCCTGAGCTCTATCGGTGTCCCATGCAACTTCTTAAGCAATTAATAAATGGTGAGAAGAAATTAAGCTTTGCTGAGAAATAAGTTTCTTATATCAGGAGTTACTTCACCAATAAAATGAGAGGTCCAGACCAGAAATAAAGCAGCAACAACAAACATTTATTAAGTAGGTACTGGATATCTTTGACACTTTAATTTGGAGAAATCTTTTCAGTCAGTGGGTAAGCATTTGCTGAGTCCTAGTATGTGTCAGGCACTATACCAAGGGCAAAAGATAATGACAAAAAAAAAAAGAAAAATGAAACATTCCCTGCCCTGGAAAAGCTCCCTTCTAAAGGGGAAGATATACAAATTATTTTGAAGAGGAAGGTGACTAGCTGCTGATAATTGATAATAAGGCAACAAATAATAATAATAGAAGGCAAGAAAAGATTTTTTTCCCCAGAATTTCTTCTTAAGGTCTCCTTTAAGTACATATCCCTCCCACACATTTTCTTTTACATATATATTAACTTGTTATTGATGAAAGTATGACCAGGCACTAATGTGAGGAGGGGAGGGAGAGGAAATTTTAATGGAACAAATAATTTTGTTTTAAAGAGTAATCAACTAGAATTCAGGTGACTCATTTCCCTCAAAAATTTTGAGTTGATTCCATTTTTTTAACCCTTTACCTTTTGTCTTAGAATTGATGCTAGATATTAACTCTAAGCTAGAGGGAGTGGTAAGGGTGAGACAATTGGGGTTAAGTACTTGCCCAGGGTCACACAGCCAGGAAATGTTTTGAGGCAAGATTTGAGCCCAGAACCTCCTGTTTCCAGGCCTCTCTATCCAGTGAGCCACCTCATTGCTTCAACTGCCTATTTTTCACAGGAAACGTTTCTTCCTCTATTCTCCCTTGAATAGAGTACAATAGTTCAGTTCAACTAATTATTTAGTGTAGATTCAGCCATACTTAATTAAAAATATTTACTAAGCTTGGCACTGTATTGGGCATTAGAGATAGAGAAACAAAAATGCTTCAGGAAATCATTAAATTCCGAGTTCTACTAAGCACTGAGGGTACAAAAGCAAAAATGAAATGCCCTCAGGGAGCTTACATTCTAAAGAGAGATGTGTGTATACAGAATGTAGACAAAAATGAATACAAGTTAGCTGGAAGCAAAAGAACTTTAGCAACTGATTATTGTTAATAAAGCAATATATAATAATAGATGAAGGCAGGGAAACTAGAAGGCCAGGGGGGAAATACAGAGAATAAAACCATATTTTCTAGACCACATTGTAACCTGCCATCAGGGAGCTGACATTGTACCAAGGAAAAACTAGGTTTAAAAACTATGAAAAAAATGTTAACAAAAAAATATATGCACTGAAAACATAGCTCTATTTTCTGCAGCAGAAGCCGAAATCTAAGACCTGTCATTCCCTTCAATTAGATCCATCCATAAAATAAAATTCATCTGCCCAACGTACACTCCATCCCCAACCTCTTCCCCTCTGAATTGATGTTTTTAAAAGACGTAACATTGTTTTGTAAAGTGGCCCAGAACACCAAATAAGAATCATGGGAAAGGTGCTGAAGGAAGAGCAATTAATGAATTACCCAAGGAGATGGTGGAAGCTGCTTTTTCTAGAGCCCTTGAAGAATGGGATGAATTCTGGTTTGCCTTGAAAAGGCTTAAGTGAATGCACCCTAAAGGATTCAATGACCTTTGTTTATAATTTTGTAAAAACCCTATACAGAGGTTAAAAAGCATTATACATTCCCCCTCTTCCACACTTTTAAACACGTGAATTCACTATGTTTGAATGTCAGTGGTGAAAATGAGTTGGAATAAACCAATAACTACTGTATTTGGGCAGATAAAGTCTAGTAGGTTAAAGTGAAATGAAATTTTAAAAAATAATCTAGGACTCTCCATGCAGAGACACTCATTGCCTTTTTTCTCCTACAGATATTTCTTGTCATTTTTAAACTCTTTATCTTCTGTCTTAGAGTCAATACAGTGATTGATTCTAAGGTAGAAGAGTATTATGGACTAGGCAATGGGTTAAGTGACCTCCCCAGAGTCACACAGCTGGGAAGTGTCTGAGGACTGATTTGAACCTAGTACCTCCCATCTCTACGCCTGGCTCTCAATCCACTGAACCACCTAGCTGCCCCCTTTTTTATTTATTTTCTTTCCTACAAATATTTTCACTAATAGTTTGAGGTCAACTTCCAAACTGTGTTACCATTACTCTGGTCCTCCTTGGATTAACCAGGGACATTCTGTAAGACCATCTCATTTTGTCTGATGACTCTGATTGACTTGAGGTTCACTACATATTCATGGATTTTCTTTCCCCTTTCTTGACTAGCAATGACTAAACTGTCTAAATCTACCAGGATCCCCCCTTCTGCCTCTACGAATTCTAAACATAAAGAGATACGAGATGTGTTGAGTTTAAAATCAGTATCTACAGGAGAAAAGTCACAAAAGGTATTTTGTCATAAACCGTTCCTTTACCTGAAAACCCCTTATCTTTTGTAAATTGTGTGTGTGTGTGTAATATATATATTCACATATATATATTTACACATACATATATGTATGTATATGTTACTCTATTATTAATATATTAACTTAATATTTTAAAATTACTATATATACACATATTAACTTAAGCACCCTTCTCTTTAATAAAGTGGCAAAGAAAAAGAACATATATGTATTTTCACTTTATAGTTTTAGAAAGCTGCCTAGGGCATTGCAAAACTAGGTAACTTACCCAAAGTCAAAAGTACATATGTGTCGGAGACATACTTGAACCCAGGTCTTCCTAACTGCAAGACCATTTGGGCTCTGCTGAACCTAGGAAGTAGTGTGGGTAGAGAACTGCCTCCAAACCAGAAAGACCAGGGTTCGAGACTTCCTTTGATATATCCTGGCTGTGTAGCCCTGGACAGCTAGTTTCACTTCTCAGGGCAGAGAAGGTGCAGATTAGAGATTTGGGTTTGGGAGTTTACTCATTCAAGAATTTCTTTTGCCAGTAAATCAGAGGTCCAGGTCCAAACTCGGTGTCTACAATTGTAATTAAAAAGGATGCCAGCTCTGTAGGTGTGTCGCTTTCTCTCTTTAGTTCTCTCTCTACTCTGTGTCTGTGTGTGTGTGCATCTATCTCTCTGTCTCCTCCTCTTTCTCCACACACATGTACACATGTATACATACATAGTTGTATGCATACACACAAAGGAGAGTTAGATATGCACACGTGTTTTATGTATATATAAACATTACGGTGTAACATATATACACTTGTGGGTAAAGAAACAGGTGTACAGCTTCCCCCAGGTGGAAAATATTAATACCTGTTGGGGAGAAAGTCTTTTTAGGTCATTTGACCCCTTGCAAAGGGCCAAATAAAAGTCTAGTCTCTTTATTTTTCTAGTGAAATCTGTCCAGCTTAGTCTGGACTGCCCCCTTTCTTGAAAAATGATCATAAATTCTTCTACTCCTTTTGGGGGAAGAAGATTTATATCCTCTCTAGAGCTTCTTTAGCTCTCTAACTTCAGAAATAATTAATGATTAAAAAAAAACAGATTAGGTAATTGCCTTGGTACCCAAAGATGCAGAATGTCCAGGCACACAGATTAATTAAATAGATTAATATTTTCACATATTCCTTTAGCAATTATTCACTTTGGTAATTAACACATCACTGTAGTGCTCATTGCTATCTAATTATTCCCACATGGGAAATAGAACTGGGAACCCCAGCTCTAACCCATACAAGTGGGACCATCTAAGTCAAATCACAACTTCAGGTACTTTATCCAAACATGGAAAAGACTTGCCTTAAATTTTCTTCCCTCTTCACCCTGGCCTCTAGCAGGATGTGATTAAGATCAACTGAAATAATCCTTTTTGACCTCAAAAAGAGACAGCCTCATTTCAAGGTGCTATGAGCCTGAATAATACTGTCCTCAATGGAGAAAAAACATCTAGCTTTGCCATATTTAAATTATTACCAATTTACCATTATTTTACACGCATTAATCTTTATTGATTGAATAAACTTTTTTTGTCTTTTCATGGGTTAGGCATTTTTTTGTTGGGTTTGAGAAGGTTGGACCAATTTTTATGTAACAAATAATTTTTTGCTGCCTTTTTATTTTCCTTACAAGTCTCATGCTACCCAAACTACAATGACTTTCTTCTTAACTATAGGTATGGGCTCCTTTTTTTGGCTTTGGGGTATCATTTGTGTATCCAATTAGAATATTCAGAATCTTTTTCTTAACTATTTGCTGGCTCCTAATGGGAAAGGACAACTCTACTTCTTTCTCTAGCACACCCACCTAGTGTGCTTCCTAAATGCTTATTGACTGGTTGGCTAATTGTTTGAAGGCTTACCAATACCTGTAACAGAGATTTACAGAGCAGGGGAGATACTTTCATGTACATTATCTCATTCAGTCCTAGAAAGAAGGAAATATACATTTGCAGATATGAGAGAAATAGACAATAAAGTGGACAAGACATAATTTGAATGCAAGACTTCTGACTTCAAATCTAGGACACTTTCCACTACATATTAGTCATGGGAAATGATAGTCTTTCCCAATATTTCTTAAATGTGTCATATTCCCATGATACACAAATCCTGTGAAAGTATTTTTGAGGTGAATACATTTGATTTTGTTTTAAAGAATTAATTACTTTAACTCCTCATTATAAATCTATTAATATTTTCCCATGATTCTCTTGTTCCCATCTTCTCTCCCTTTAGGTTTGAACTAAATCATGAATAGAGTATACTTGGATAGAGTTTCTCTTTTGAATCTCTTTACTAATTTTTTTTGCACTATCACAAAAATATTGACCCACAGACAATATCAATCAAAGCAACTGCCACTGTAAGATTTTTTTAAATTACCCTTTTGAGTGACATTGGAAAATAACTCAAAATAGGCCCTGAAATGGCTCTATTTGCCACTTAGAAACCTCTCAAAAAAAATCAAGAGTGAAACAAATGAAACTATCCATTGTCTTCATTTCTATTTCACAAAGTAACAGGGTTAGGTAGGTGGCTCAGTGGATTGAGAGCCAGGTTTAGAGATAGGAGATCCTGAGTTCAAATTTGGTCTCAGACATTCCTAGTTGTGTGACTCTGGGATGTCTACTTAACATCCCCATTGCCTAGCCCTTACTGCTCTCTGCCTTAGAACCAATACCCAGTATTGATTCTAAGATGGAATATAAGGGTAAAAAAAAAAATAAAAAGAATTTGAAATGTTGACCGTAGCAAATAATAGAGGGAAGCTAGGTGGCACAGTGGATAGAGTGCCAGGGCCTGGAGTTAGGATAACTCATCTTCCTGAGTTCATTTCTTTTTTTTTCCTAATTTTTTTTCCTCAATTACCTGAAAAAATGCTTTTTAAGTCAAATTTTTGCCCTTCTCTCCCTCAAGACAGCAAGCAATCTAATATAGATTTTACATGTCTAATAGTGTAAAGCATCTTTCCACACTAGGCATTTTGTGAAAGAGAACTCTAACAAAAAAAAGGGAAGAAATAAAGTGAAATATAGTATATATCTTGGTCTCCATTCAGACCTCATCAGTTCTTTTTCTGGAGGCAGATGGCATTTTTTATCATGAGCCCTTGAGGATTTTCTTGGGCCACTGAATGGCTAAGAATAGCTTGTCATTCATAAATGTTCATCATATAATATTGCTGTTACTATGTACAATGTTCACTTAGTTCTGCTCACTTCACTTTGCATCAGTTCATGTAGGTCTTAACAAATTTTCCTTAAATTATGCTTCTCATCATTTCTTATAGTATTACAATCACATATCATATTGTTTAGCCATTTCCCAATTGATGGATATCAGCTTGCTTCCTAATTCTTTTCCACCACAAAAAGAGCTGCCATAAATATTTTTGTAGAAGTAGGTCCTTTTAAAAAACCTCTTTGACCCAGTGGTAGTATTGCATTAGCAAAAGGTATACACATTTGTAAAGCCCTTTGGGCATAGTTCCAAATAGCTCTCAAATGATTAGATCATTTCACAACTCCACCAGCAGTGCATTCCTTTCCCAATTTTCCCACATCCCCTCCAGCATTTATTATTTTCCTTTTTTGTCAAATCACTCAATTTGATAGGTGTGCAGTGGCACCCCAGAATTGTTTTAATTTGCATTTCTCTAATCAAGAGTGATTTAGAGCATTTTTTCATGTGATTATTTAAAGACTTGATTATTCATCTGAAAACTACCTATTCATACCCTCTGGCCATTTTTCAGTTGGGGAATGATTGGTATTCTTATAAATTTGACTCAGTTCTCTATATATCTGAGAAATAAGGCCTTTATGAGAGATGCATTTTGAAAAAATGTTTCCCCAGCTCTCTCCTTTTCTTCTAATCTTGGTTGCATTGATTTTGTTTGTGCAAAATCTTTTTAGTTTAATATGATCAAAGTTATCCATTTTACATCCTAATGCTTTCTATCTTGTTTGATTATAAATTCTTCCCTTATCCATAGATTTGACCAGTAGACTATTCTAAGTTCCTCTAATTTGCTAATGTTAGTACTCTTTATGTCTAGATCTTGAATCCATTTTGACCTTATCTTGGCATAGGGTATGACATGCTAGACTATAAGCAGTCTCTACCATACCTTTTTATAGTTTTCCCAGCAGTCTTTGTCAAATAGTGATTTCCTGTCCCAAAAACTTGTATCATCTTCAAATCTGGCCTCAGACACTTACTCATTGTATGGCACTAGGCAATTAGCTTAACCCTGTTTGCCTCAGTTTCCTCATCTGTAAAGTGAGCTAGAGAAGGAAATGGTAAACCATTCTAGTATTTTTGCCAAGAAAACCCCATATGGGGTTACAAAAGGGTCTGAACAACTCAACAATAACAAAGCTTCAGGGAAGGAAAAAAATAGAACCTGGCAAAGTTTTATGCAAATAATTTATTTAAATTTCCAGTGATTTTTTTAAAAAGTAGATAATGTGTGTTGTACAAAATCTAAAGTGTTCTGTAAAGATCTGAGATTCTTCCCACTCTGTTCTTTTGTAACATAGAACACCATGTCTCAGTTCTCTCTTTGTAGGAGAAGGATGAAAATTATTCCTTGTGATTCTATCTTGCACAGCTTTACATACAGGAATTTTGTTTGAACACAAAGCAGGATTCACATCTTTTGCAATTTATCTCTTTTTTTAAAAATTATCAAATTTTTGTTTCCTCTTTTTTTTTTTTTTAATTCAGCATCTCCTTTCCCTCCCCACACTATAGAAGCCATTATTTGGCAAAATCTGTAAATTATGTCCTTGATGTTTCTGTTTTTCAGTTAATTCTCTGGTGGTGGACATTCGCAAATTATTCTTCAAATATTAAATATTTGTAGGTATATGTAATGTTCTCTTGGTTCTATTTGTTTCACCCTTCATTATCATGTAATTCTTTCCAAGTTTTTAGAAAATTAATCTGTTCATCATTCCTTAACACACAGTAGTATTCCATGACAACCATATACCACAATTCATTTAGCCATTCCCCAAATGATGGACATCCCCTCAGTTTCTAGTTCTTTGCTACCACAAAGAAAGAACTGCTATTAATATTTTGAAACATATAGCTTCTTTTCCTTTCTTCCTGATCTTGAAAAATAGACCCAGTAGTAGTAGGAGTCCTAAGTCAATTTATATCTGTGTTTCTTACAGGGTCCATAGAAAACTAGGATTATAAATCTATAGTAGAAGGCACCTCAGAGGCTATCAACTCCAACTGCCCCATTTTATAGATGAGGAAACTGAGACCAAGAGAGTTTAGGGGATTTATCCAATGTCACACATGTATTAATGAGTAGATATGTTATTTGAAGCCAGATCTTCTGAATCAAGAGCTAATGATCTTTCCATGAGAAGGAAAGGGCTTTGTCAGGCTGAAAGCTTTCTAAAAATGCTTTAGCTCTAATTATAGTTCACTTAGAGCTCCCACCTGATGCCTTTGAAATTCCCTTGACCATCCTTGTTTTCTTCATCAATACAGTGAACCTTGAGGCCTGATGACTTCTCTTAGAATGTTTTGGAGATTTTGCAACTTTCAACTGCTTTTTGTCCTACAAATCACAATTGCTTTAATTTTAATCAAAGCTAAATTATATGTAATAAACCCACAAATCCTATGTGTAGAAAGTAGCAGCCTTATCAATAGTATAGCTCAGGAAGGAGATAAGAACTTGGAGCCAAAGGGCCAGAGTTTGAATTCAAATTCTAATACTTCCTGCCTGGTCAAATCATTTTATCATCTTACATTTATTTCTTCTAGAAAATAAGGTTGGACTAGATTACCTATCTGCTCCCTTCCAGCTCTAGATCTACGATCTTATCATTATATTTGATGAAATTAAAACATGTGTACTGAATTTTCTTATACTAAGGCATTCTCCTTCTCTAGGATCCTTTACCTGGTATCTGATATTTTTCTGTGGAACTGGAAACCTTCCTTCTCTTTCCTATCAGAACTATCAATAGAAAGAAATTATAATGTAACCAAATTTTGGTAACTGAATTGGCACTACTCCTATTATTTTCTATTCCCAATGAATTTTTACCTAGTTTGACCAAGAAGGAAAAATCAAATTGTCTCAATATAACACGGAATCTTGTTATTGAGCACCTCTTAAGGGAGCTCAACTGACAACCTCTGGGCTGTTACCTAGGAATCTGGTTACCTAGATACCTGATTACCAGGAACCAGACCCTGAAAAAGTCACCCATGCACCTGAGGCAAGGTCTGAAAATTATATCCTTTGTTTGTAAGTGCCTATCTTTGAGTCTTCCTATATCATAGGTAACTTGACATCATGAAATACTCTAAGATTAAAAATTAATATCTAAATTCAAGTATTATATTCTTATAAGAATTTATTAATTAATAACTTGAAGAAAAAGGAAAATTTTGCATTAGCAAAGAGAGTTGCCCAGACTGCCAAAAGCAAAAAAGAGCCAGGAGGAGAGTTAAAAAGGCGGGGATAACAATACATAAGGACACTACGTGGACAAAGGGAAAAGGCTTCTGCAAGATGAAGTCCAAAGGTTCAAGATTTCTAATTACATAATACTTAATGTGTAAGGAAAGGCAGAATTTTCTGACAAAAAAGTGCACCTACAAAAATTATATTTTATATTATTTTTATTTTATTTTAAAGAGTTCCCTTTTGCATGTGTATGCATACACAATAACCACTATACATCTCTGGGTGGCCACTGTAAGTGTTAAAATTAATGGTTTGTTTACATATATGAAAATTATAAATCTTTTATTTATAAAAGTGGTAAAAGTAGAGAAATACAAAAGGATAGAAAAAGATATTAACCTATCTAACTAAATATTGTTCCATTGTTTGGATCAGCCAGGACTTGTTAGCCTTCAATCAGAATTAAACTATCTCCAGAAGACAGGAAGGGAAAACCAGTTATCCACTCACTGAAGACAGTGACTGGA
This sequence comes from Gracilinanus agilis, assembly GCF_016433145.1. Taxonomy (NCBI): domain Eukaryota; kingdom Metazoa; phylum Chordata; class Mammalia; order Didelphimorphia; family Didelphidae; genus Gracilinanus; species Gracilinanus agilis. The sequence continues at coordinate 63,503,627 of NC_058134.1, read as the reverse complement.
GCTGAAGGTGACTCCTGAGGCCTACTTTCTTCTTTGAGCCAACCTTCTTCTTGAAACCAACTTCCTTCTTGGAGTGACTCTCTTTTTGGAGTTCACTCTCTACTAGCCTCCTTCACCAGACTACTCTGCTCAAGGATTTTCATGGCTTTTATAGTGGTTTCCTGTCCCTGCCCCTTTTCAAGGGGGCCAATCACAGTTTCCAAATTGTCTGAGTTCTCACCTTTGTAACCACAGCTTTCTGAGTGTGTGAACTGTTAGGTTTCTGGCTTGTTCTCACCTAGCATCAAGTAAGGTGTGAACTCACTAAGTGGTTTGTGAGCTCCTCCACCTAGTTCAAGATTGCCAACCAAAGTATTAACTAAGCAAAGAGAACAAAGGATTCCCTTTTCACAAATGTGAACTCAAAGAGAACCAAGAATTCCCTTTTATACCACACTGCTCTGTATGTTCTAACTATTTTTTCAAATTCCCAAAAGGAAGATCTTTCTGCAATGGTCTTTCTGCAAACCAAAGAAGAGAGAATAGAGCCATAGATCTAAAATGGAGAGCAGAGTTGTCTTCTGTATAACTATAGAACTCATGCCTCTGTCTTTTCTTTCTAGCTTTTAGAAGTTAGTCAAGGAGATTTCACAGGTCAGGGTGGAATTATGATAAATAACTAATCACCTAGTAAGGAGAAAAATGTTATAGTGTCAAATGCAAATGTAGAAAGTGGAATATAATATACTATAATAAATTAAATTCAATCATTATATAATATATAAATATTTATATGATTTGTATTATATATAATTTAAATAAAATGTTTATATTATTTTATAAATTATATGTTATATTATTTAATGCATTCTATATAATTTTTATATTATTTAATGATTTCTATAGAATATAATTTATATATTATATGTATATTGATTAAATTGAATAATAAATAATAAATATACACAAATTCTAAGAAATAACTTTCCAAAGTAAAAAAAAAATTTTAGTCTGTAGCTATATTATAAAATTCAGTATTCAACTGAATTTAAACTCATGATTTTTTTTAATGGAAAATGATGAGCAAGTATGAGATGGATTGCCATTATTTAGGGGAAACATCAAATTGATAGCATTTCCACTTCAGTATTTGAAGTTTATTTTATTTTATTTTTTTAAAGAAAGGAAATTCACTGAGAATTTACCTACCTAGCATCTTGTGACTAATTTCTAGTCTTTGCAAACTGAAGTCAACAAGCATTTATTATTATGTACTTACATTGGACTAAGTGCTGAGAATACAAATATAGAATACAATAGTCTCCAACATCAATGAACTTACATTATAATGAATTTAAAAAAACATAAAAGAAGCTCAAAATTAGAGAATGGCAATGGAAAGATCCAAGCTGATTTCTGGGTGGGAGTCATGGTTATGGATAATAGAGAGAATTGATAGAGTCAAGAGTATATTGCTTGCAGTAGAATTTGGATTTGGCTGGCCTGACATTTTCCTTTAAACGATTCTAGAAACAACCAGAGAAAGGATCTAATCAGAGGAAGAATGTACCTCCAGTGTCAGGATTCCAGGAATTCTAGAGTGAGGAACATTAGAGAGTTTTCTGGTTATCCTGATGAGATCAGTGACTGTACCAGAGTCATGCAACCAGTATGATTAAGAGATAGGATATGAACACAGATTTTCCTGGGTTCAAAGTCAGCTCTGTCCACATTATCTCACATTGCCTTCACTCAGATGGAGAAACAAAAATACTAAAACATCAAAATGAATCTTGTTAATCCAGTAATGGTACTAATGAACCAAAGACATAGGATATTTCCATGATGGCTAGAATTTGATGTGCCTCAGAGGAGTTTGTTGCCAAAAAGTAGACTTCCCTCTAACACAGAGGCAGATAGGAAGTACTTATTAGACTTGAGGTTGGGAAAAAGTGAGTTTAAATCTTGCCTGGAACACTATCTGTGTGACCAGAGGCAACTTGTTTAATCTCTCTTGGACTGAACTTTATCATCTAATTGGGAATAATAATAACAGCTACTTCACAGTGTGAGGCTCAAATGGAATAATAGAAAATGCTTTGCAAACTTTAAAAGTTCCATGGGAATGTTGGCTTTTGCAATTATAATATGAACCCACTTGTCACCTTCAAAATCAACACTTAGGCACATCGGCTATGGAAGGGGGGGAGGAGGGGGGAGTGAAGGGGAAAGTAAGAACATGAATCATGTAACCATGATAACTTTTCTAAAAAATAAAAATTATTTTAAAAAAAAGACTAGAATGGCAAAATAAAGCTGGAGAACAGGAGACAAGAAAATAGGAATCACCTTTAACTGGCAGAAAGGAAAATAAGGGAAGAACTCACTACTTGGGAGGAAATAGCACTACTTACAACTAAAACAATACAATAAATTAAAATAATTTAAAGACCTGAAAAAAATCAACACTTAGGTCTCTTCTTCCCTTTAGAATGCAGGTTGTGTTATTGGAAACTACAGTTTCCATGAGTCCACTGGCTTCCTGTCCTTACGTAATGACATAGACAGAAGTATAAAACTGAGGGGCTGGTTTTTCACTTCCTCTTTGCTTCCAATTCAGCAGCATGGCAGGCAACAGCCACCTTTAATTTTAAGCTAGAATGGCACATGGCTTCATTTTCTAATGGCTATTATCAAATCTTATAAAAACATAATATTTTTAAAGTTATCAATATAGATTAATTTTATATTTTACAGGGTTCATTTTTAATCTTTACTGAATGTCTCAGTATCCATTCTAAAACAGAAGAGGAGTAAGGAGTAGGCAATTGGAGTTAAGTGACTTGCCCAGGTTCACATAGCTACAAAGTACCTGAAATCAGATTTAAACCAAGGTCCTCCAGATTCTTGACCTGGCTCCCTAACTCCTATGCTACCCAGCTGCCTCAGAATGTGAATTTCTTTGGGTAGGGATGGAGCTCTTGTGTGTTTGTATCCTCTACCTTTGGCATGATATCTACCACATAATCAGCACTTTAAAAATGCTTATTGGGGGCAGAATTAAGATGGTGGCTTAGAAGCAGCAAAAATCGATTCCTGTAAAAACCCTTCCACACCAATCAAAAACAAAGAGCTTCAAGGGAGACAGAAAACCAAATCCAACAAGACAGAGCTGTGGGACCCTCCTGCTTGATTCAACTTAAAAAGTACACAGAGAAGGTTGAATTCTCAGGTTTAAGAAAAAGAAAGAAGGAAGGTCCCAGTACCCCTCCCCCACCTACTGTGCTGAAACTTCAGTGGTCTGATCTTGGGTTGAGGGCTCCAACCAGGACAATGTACCTTGCTACCACAACTACATGAAACTCAGAGCTCTGACCACAGCTGATAAGGAGGCAAGCTGGAGGAGAGAATCAGAGAAGGCTGGTCTCAGCATTCAGCCATCACACCTATGTTCACATCACACCGAACTATGTTTGACCTCTGCCGCTGGAAGTTTTGGTGTCAAGGCACATTTCTCTGCAGATCAGCTCAACTGGCTTAATCCAGTTTATCAATAGTATAGAGAAGAAGTCTCCAGAGGACAAAAAAACACAAACTCATAGAGCTAGCAAATAACCAGAAGAGCAAGCATACAAAAATAGACAGAAAGCCAAACTCCACAAGACAGAGCCATAGATCTCTCCTACTCAATTCAACCTGAAAGGTAAGTAGATAAAGTAGAATTCTCGGGTATAAGGGAAAGATCCAACTCCTCTCCCCCACCTACTGTGCTGAGTAATACTGGCTGACTGGGATCTCAGAGCAAAAGCTGAAACCGTTAACTGTGTACTTTGGTACCACCATGGGAATCTCAGGGCTCTGAACAGGCAACTGTCAGGGAGGTGGCTGGCAGAAAGGAGTAGAGAAGAAGACTGAAGGTAACTACCTTCAGCCTCCACACCTTCACTTTCACCTTCAGCCTCTGCTGGCAGCTGGGGAAGATCTGGCCTCAGGACACAATACAACAGGTCAGATCCATTAGCTTAATCCAGTTAATCAACACAGCAGAGAAAAGCCCCTTCTGGGTAAAAAAGCTCAAATTCACAGATCCAGCAAATAAAGAGAAAAGCAAGAATATAGCAAATTAGGTGGGGAAAAGAAGGAAAAAACAAGAGTAAACAAAGAAAAAGAGAAAAGAAATTATAGTCAACAGCTTCTATTTAGGAAACTCCAGGCAGCAAGAATCTATAAAACAGAATCAAAAGAATGAAAAAATTGAAGAAAATATGAAACAACTCATTTATAAAACTACAGATCTGGAAAATAGATCTAGGAGAGACAATTTAAGAATTAACTACCTGAAAATCATGACAAAAAAAAAAGCCTCGACATTATTCTACAGGAAATTATCAAAGAAAACTGCCCTGATATTCTTAAACAAGAAGGTAAAGAAGAGATTGAAAGAATCCACAGATCATCGCCTGTATTAAATCCCCAATTGATACTGCCCAGGAATGTTATAGCCAAGTTCAAGAACTTCCAGACCAAGGAAAAGATACTATAAACTACTAAAAAGAAACAATTCATATATAATGGAACCATAGTCAGGATTACACAGGACCTGGCTGCATCCATTCTGAAGGACTGGAAGGCATGGAATATGATATTACAGAAAGCAAGGGAACTGGGCCTAGAACCAAGAATCAACTACCCAGCAAAATTGGCTATATTCTTGCGGGAGAAAGTATGGTCATTTAATAAAATAGAAGATTTCCAAGCATTCCTGAAGAAAAGTCCAGACTTAAACAGAAAATTTGATGCCCAAATCAAAACTCAAGAGAATCACCAAAAGGTAATTAAGAAAGAAAAAAAAATTAAAGGACCCAATAAGTTTAAATGATTTGCTTTCCTAAATGAAAACATGATATTGTTAACTCTTAAAAATTGTTATCATCAGAGTAGCTAGAAAATGTATACTTAGAGGATACAGTGGTAAATGGTATAGGATGATATGTGTATATATATGCATATATATATATATACATATATATATATATATAACTAGGGTTAAAAGGGGGTATAATACTAAGAGAAATGGAAAAAGAGATAAAATGGGATAAATATATATTTCATAAAGTGCCTGGGGGGGAGGGAGGATGATGATCAATACAATTGAAGGGAGGAAGAGGTTGGTGACTGTTAATACTTAAATCTTACACTCATTGGAATTGGCTCAGAGAGAGAACAACAATCAAATCTATTGGAACAAAGAAATATATCTTGCACTATAGAGAAGTAGAAGGGTAATAAATGGGCTGGTGGGGAGGGGAGCAATACAAGGGAGGGAGAGGTTGGGGGGTCATTTAAAAGGCACTATAGTAAGAGGGAAATAATAAGAATGGAGGGGTGGGGAGGGGAGTAACATTAGAGAGGGGAAAGGGGGAGAGACTGACTAAAAGTAAAAAGTTGGAGGGGAGGGTAAGAGGGATAAGAGAAGAGGTAGAATCAAAGGCGGTAGTCAAAATGGAAGGGAATACACAAAGAGTAATCACAAATGTGAATGTGAATGGGATGAACTCACCCATAAAAAGTAAGCAGAGAGCAGAATAGATTAAAAACCAGAATCCTACCATATGTTGTTTACAAGAAACACACGAGGCAGGTAGCCATGCACAGGATAAAGATAAGAGAGTGGGAAAATTTTACTGTGGGGCAACTGAGACAAAGAAGGTGGGAGTAGCAATTGTGATCTCAGACAAAGCTAAAGCAAAAATAGATCTGATTAAAAGAGATAAGGAAGGCAATTATATCTTGACAAAAGGCAATATAAATAATGAAGAAATATCTGTACCCAACATATATGCACCAAATGATATAGCATTCAGATTTCTAAAGGAGAAAATAAAGGAGCTTAAAGAGAAAATAGATAGTAAAACATACTAGTGGGAAACCTCAACCTTCCCCTATCATAACTAGATAAATCAAACCAAACAATAATAAGAAAGAAGTAAGGGAAGTGAATGAAATGTTAGAAAAATTAGAGCTTATAGATATCTGGAGAAAAATAAATAGGGATAAAAAGAAATATACCTTCTTTTCTGTAGCACATGGCACATATACAAAAATTGACCACGTATTAGGGCATAAAAACATTGCAAACAAATGTAGGAAAGCAGAAATAATAAATGCAATTTTCAGATCATAATGCAATAAAAATCATAATAAGGGCTTATGGAAAGGCAAATTTAAAATTCATTGGAAATTAAATAATTTAATTCTTCAAAACTGTAACGCTTCAAAACTGGTGAGTCAAAGAAGAGATCAAAGAAACAATTACTGATTTAATCGAAGAGTATAACAATGAGTAAACAATATATCAAAATCAATGGGATGCAGCCAAAGCAGTACTCAGGGAAAAATTTATATCCCTGAATGCATATATCAACAAATCAGAGAGGGATGAAGTCAATGAATTGGGCATGCAACTTGAAAAAAAACTGGAAAGAGAACAAATTAAAAATCAACAGATAAAGAGAACAAATTAAAAATCAACAGATAAAAAAATAAATTAGAAATCCTAAAAATCAAAAGAAAAATTAATAAAACTTAATGTAAAAGAACTATTGAACTAATGAATAAGATTAGGAGCTGGTACTTTGAAAAAAACAAATAAAACAAATAAAATAAAACAAAATAAAATAAAAACTAGTTAATCTAATCAAAAAAAGAGGAAGAAAATCAAATAACAGTATCAAAGATGAAAAGGGCGACCTCACCTCTAATGAAGAGAAAATTAAGGTAATTATTAAGAGCTATTTTTCCCAATTATGTGGCAATAAATATGACAATCTAGGTGAAATGGGTGAATATTTACAAAAATATAAACTGCCTATATTAACAAAAGAGGAAACAGAATACTTAAACAATCCCATCTCAGAAAAAGAAATTGAACAAGCCATCAAGGAACTCCCTAAAAAAAAATCCCCAGGGCCAGATGGATTCACAAGTGAATTCTAGCAAACATTTAAGGAACAACTAATCCCAAGACTATACAAACTATTTGACAAAATAAGCAAAGGAGTTTTACCAAATTCCTTTTATGACACAAATATGATACTGATTCCAAAGCCAGGCAGACCAAAAACAGAGAAAGAAAACTACAGACCAATCTCCTTAATAAACATAGATGCAAAAATCTGAAATAGAATACTAGCAAAAAGACTACAGCAAGTTATCATGAGGATTATTCACTATGATCAGGGAGGATTTATACCAGGAATGCAAGGATGGTTTAATATTAGGAAAACCATCCATAAAATTGACCATATCAATAATCAAACCAACAGAAATCACATGATTATCTTAATAGATGCATAAAAAGCCTTTGACAAAATACAGCACCCATGCCTATTGAAAACACTAGAAACACTAGAAAGTATAGAAATAGATGGGCCTTTCCTAAAAATACTAAACAATATATATTTAAAACCATCAGCAAGCATCATCTACAATAGGGATAAATTAGAAGCTTTCCCAATAAGATGAGGAGTTAAGCAAGGATGCCCATTATCACCTCTATTAGAGAAGAAAAAGAAATTGAACAGATTAAAGTAGGCAATGAGGAGAGTAAACTATCACTCTTTGCAGATCTACTTGGGGAATCCTAGAAAATCAACCAAAAGACTAATGGAAATAACAACTTTAGCAAAGTTGCAGGGTACAAGATAAACCCACATAAATCATCAGCATTTCTATATATTTCCAACACAACTCAGCAGCAAGAGTTAGAAAGAGAAAACCCATTTAAAATCACCCTAGACAATATAAAATATTTAGGAATCTATTTGCCAAAGACATATACAGGAATTATATGAACACAACACTACAAAACAATTTCCACACAATTGAAATTAGATCTAAATAATTGGAAAACCATTAATTGCTCATGGGTAGGATGAGATAATATCATAAAGACAATCCTACCAAAATAATTTACCTATTCAGTGCCATACCTATCAAACTACCAAGAAACATTTTTATAGACTTAGAAAAAATTATAACAAAGTTCATTTAGAAGAACAAAAGATCAAGAACATCAAGGGAAATAATGGGAAAAAATGTGAAGGAGGTGGGCCTAGCAGTATCAGATCTTAAACTGTACTATAAAGTGGTGGTCATCAAAACAATATGGTACTGGCTAAGAGACAGACGGGCAGTCCAGTGGATTAGACTTGGGGTAAATGACCTCAGCAAGATAGTATATGATAAACCCAAAGACCCAGCTTTTGGGTCAAAAACCCACCATTTGGCAAAAATTGCTGGGAAAATTGGAAAATGATATGGGAGAGATTAGGTTTAGATCAACATCTCACACCCCATACCAAGATAAATTTGGAATGGGTAAATGACTTAAATATAAAGAGGGAAATTATAAGTAAATTAGATGAACATAGAATAGTATACCTATCAGTTTTATGGAAAAGGGAAGAATTTAAGACCAAGTAAGAGATAGAGAATATTACAAAATGTAAAATGAATAATTTCGATCACATTAAATTGAAAAGTTTTTGTACAAACAAAACCAATGCAACCAAAATTAGAAGGGAAGTAAGAAATTGGGAGAAAATGTTATAACAAAAAATCTCTGACAAAGGCTCATTTCTTGGATTTATAAGGAGCTAAGACATTTGTACAAAAAAATCAAGCGATTCCCCAATTGATAAATGGGCAAGGGACATGAATAGGCAGTTTTCAGATAAAAAAATCAAAACTATCAATAAACACATGAAAAAGTGTTCTAAATCTCTCATAATTAGATAAATGCAAATCAAAACAACTCTGAGATACCACCTCACACCTAGCAGATTGGCTAATATGACAGTAAAGAAAAATAATAAATGTTGGAAGGTATGTGGCAAAATTGGAACACTAATGCATTGCTGGTGGAGTTGTGAATTGATCCAACCATTCTGGAAGGCAATTTGGAATTATGCCCAAAGGGCTTTAAAGGACTGCTTGCCCGTGGATCCAGCCATAAGACTACTGGATTTGTACGCCAAAGAGATAAAAAAAATGTTGGTACAAAAATATTTATAGCTGTACTTTTTGTAATGGCAAAAATTGGAAAATAAGGAGGTGTCCCTCAGTTTGGGAATGGCTGAACAAATTGTTATATCTATTGGTGATGGAATACTATTGTGCTGAAAGAAATAATGAACTGGAGGAATTCCATGTGAACTGGAAAGACTTCCAGGAATTGATGCAGAGCGAAAGGAGCAGAACCAGGAAAACATTGTACGCAGAGACTGATACATTGTGGCAAAATCAAATGTAATGGACTTCTGTACTAGCAACAATGCAATGATCCAGAACAATTCTGAAGGATTTATGAAAAAAATACTAGCCCCATCCAGAGAAAGAATTGTGGGAGTAGAAACACAGAAGAAAAACCTATGATCAATCATATGGTTCCATGGGGGTATTATTGGGGATTTTGACTGTAAATGATCACTCTATTGCAAATATTAATAATATGGAAATAGGTTTTGAACAATGATACATGTATAACCCAGTTGAAATGTTTGTCAACTCCGGGGGGGGGGGGGAGGAAGAAGGGAAGGAAAGAACATGAATCATGTAACCATAGAAAAATATTCTTAAATAATTAATCAACCAATTAATTAATTTTTAGAAAGATGCTTATTGACTGACTAAATTTAACTAGATTATAAACTCCTTGAGGTCAGAGACCATATCCTTACATTTATGCATTCTACAGTGTGCTGAACCCCATACAGAGACCATACTGGATAGTTGATAAATAATTATGGCTTCTCTGAAGCGGCAGAATTAATGCTATTCCCAGACTACCTGATGCTATTCTTTTCCAGAGGCAATTAGGTCATACAGTGGACAGATCACTGGATCTGAAGTCAGAAAGACCGGAGTTCAAATCAGACCTCAGACACTTATTATCTCTGTGATTCTGGGGCAAATCATTTCTCCTCTGTCTACCTCAGTTGCCTCAACTATAAATGGAGATAATAATAGCACTTACTTCCCAGGGTTACTGTGAGGATCGATATTGTGATGAATAATTAATAAATGCTTGTTTCCTTCCTACTTTCCATGGCCAATGGAGAAATGAGGTCCTATGATATCTGTAGAGAAACCTTTTCACTAAAATAGATGGTTTAAACTGAATTTGAGTCAAATACTAAAAGAGAGGACAAAAAGAGAGAGAAATTTATAATCTGAACTTGGAAACAGAACCCACCTGTCTGAGCTCTCTGATTCATCAGAAATTGCTTCCTCATGCCAGATCTCCATTTACTTCACACCCAGTCAGCTAATGTCCTTAATTTGGAAGCTTTTACATCCCCCAAACTGGCAGTTTCACTACCTCTAATCTGTAGAAACACCTGAGCTACAAAACAGGAGGACAAATTGGTGCCCCATCCGCACCTCAAATCCAATTGACTGGTCTTCTTTAGAGAGACGATGCTGTTTCAATAACTTACATTCTTGAAAACATTCTAAGCACTGAAAGGAGTACATCTACTGCCAACTATCCTGTGGCCCCCTGCAATGGGGTATTCTAAGGACTCCTTGCCTTAGTGGGTCTATTGGAGCTGTCCCTGCAAGGCTTGAAAGGCTTATGAATTCAGCCAGAAAAAGCAGACTCCAGGAAAAACATCATGATGTAAGAAGCAATTTTGCAATTGGGATTCAATCCAGCTTCCAGGTAAGACATTATTTAATCCATGTTTCTAAAGACACAAATTCTCTGGCTTAGATTTTTTCCTAGTTCTATATTCAATCTGAAAACTACAGAAACAAATTTCACTAGCTATAAGAGACTTTTGGGTTTTTAGATCATATCCAGTAATTCAATTATAATTTTTAAAAGGTACAAGAAAGACTGTCAGATTATTAACAATGATGTCACTTTTATAAGGTGGAAAAGTAAGCTTCTTTACAGAGTGGGAAAAGAAATTAAAATAACATCTTCTTAAGACAGGTTGGTGTACTAGCCCCATGCCACCATAATTCAGGACTTTAGCTGAAATAATAATATTCAGTTTTTCTCCCTCAGAGAATCTCAGACGTAAGTAGAATTGAGTTCTATAATAAAGGGTAATTTGGGATTTGTCTTAATATCAAAACTCTCATAATTCTCATGATCAAGAAATCTTATTTTTATTTACTGACCATGAGATAGTCATTTCACAGAGTCTCTCAGTGAGTATGCATTTGTTAAGAGAGTACTATGTGCAAAGCACCCAATAACAAGAATGTTCCTCAAAAGTTTATGATAAAAAATTCCTAATATATCTAGCATATAAATTAACAGAATATAAAAGTTTCCAAATTTATAATTAAAGAGAGTTCAGATAAAGGTGAGGCATAAAGTAGATGTAAAGGATTGAGGCCACTTTTTAGAAAAGCAAGAATTAACAGGTTGAGATATGAACAAACCACATGGTAGTTTTGAATTTTGTTGTAAGACCACAAGGAAAAGTCAAAGGACCTGCATCAAACACTGGGTGGGCCTGAGGCTACTCGACCACTCTTTCTTACTTAGCCAAAGAAGACTTCACTGAAGAGTTGGTTTTTAAGGAACTGCATTATTTAAGGTAATTTTAGGTAGGGAGAGTTTGTCTACTGTGGGAGGTATGTATGTGTCTGGGGGAGTTACAATGAAAAAAGAGATTATCTAGGAATCAAGCAGGGATCAAAAGACTAAAAGAAGAAGTTGCCTGAGGTTGTAGAGTAGGACCTTGTTTTAACTCGAATTCAGCTATACACTATTGCTGATCAGAAAAAAAAATAAGGCAGAAAAATAAGTAAATTTAAAATGTTTAAATTATGTGCTAAATCTGAGCCATTTTCCCAAGTGGCAGAAAATCTCCTCAGTATTTCACCTAATCATCCTCATTCTCCCTCTCAGAAGTGTTAGAATGAGTCATTAAATTGCTTTGTGCCAAACATTAGTTCCGGCATCAGTTTTTGTCTGGTGTTCTCACTTGTAACTAGTTTTGTCTACATTGGAGCAACGCTTCTCTTTGTTTCATTAAAGCTACTTAGCCATTAACAATGGCTCCAAAGTAAAAGAAGAGTTCTGGTAAGTGCTTTGGTAGGTTCATATAAGAAATATTAATTATTAAAATCAACTATTATTAATATTATGGGGCTCACTATTGTGCGTGATTTTCAACTTACACAAAGAGTCTTGGAACATATCAGTCACATACAACAAAGTCTTACTGTATTCCACAATATCTTTCAAATCCGCCACTTTCTTCTTTTATTTAGAAAGGGAAATGGAACAAGCATTTCCGTAATACTATGTGCCACCCATCCAAGCACCATGCTAAGTACTTTACAAATTTTATCTCATTTGATCCTCACAACCATCTTTTTATCCCTGTTTTGAAATTGAGGCAGACAGAGATATAGTGATTTTGCTCATGGATAGATGGCTAAGTATCAAAGACAGGATTCAAACTCAGACCTTCCCAATTCCAGGCAAAAGGCACCTAGCACAATGAATGTACTTTTTAGGTGCTACTCACACTTTTTTTTTTTAAATTTTAGTCCTTTTCAGGTGTGTCTGATTCTTTGTGATCACTTTTGGGGTTTTCTTGGCAAAGATGCTGGAGTGGTTTGCCATTTTACATTTGAGTAACTGAAACAAATAGGGATAAGTAACTTACCCAGGACACCTCTCTCTCTCTCTCTCTCTCTCTCTCTCTCTCTCTCTCTCTCTCTCTCTCTCTCACACACACACACACACACACACACACAAGTAGTAAGTATCTCCATTTCCTCAACTGTCAAATGAAATAGTTTGGTTGGACTTGATGGACTTCATTTCCCCATTGAGCTCCAAATGGTATGACTATGTGGTATGATGTTATTGTGAGTCCAAAGTCAATGACAAACACCATTTCATGGGATATTTGATGACCTCATTTTGTAATGCCCTTCGCGATTAGGAGCCAGAGTACCACTATGGAAATAATTGCAGCTTATATACTAACATCTGTTGCAGGGCATGTAGAGGCAAGAAGCTCTATGAAGAATTAAATAAGACCCTCCCAGTTAAATCAATTTCTCCTTGGTGACTTCATTGCAAGGATAAGAATAGGGGAGGAAGAGATTGGAAAATATGGTTCAAGAATAAGAGAGGTCAAAAGACTTTCAGACCCTACAGAAGCTTTACATCTACAGATTGTGAGTACCTTCTTCAAGAAAATGATCCAAAAAATGGACCATGGGGAACGGCAAATGACATCATGAAAAATGAAACTGAGTATGTTTTAAAGGACAGGAAATACCTCTTTCCTGACTGGGAGTCATTCTTGAATCAGCTTTATAGTCACTCTATAAACTGGTTAGACAAAGATCAAAACTGGTACAAAACTACAAGAAAACATTTTTAAATGCTTTGGTTTTCAATTAAAACTCCAATCTGAGTTGTCTGAGCAAGTTTTTGATGTTTAAAAAGTAGGAAAAAAACCACTGAGATCACTGATTTTGGCTTTTGAAAAAAGATCTACTGACCTTCCTGGCTTCCTTTAAGTCCTGACTGAAGTCTCACTTTTTATAGGAAGCCTTCCCTATGCCCTATATTCCAATGCCTTCCCTCCATTAATTATCTCTTAATTATCCTGTTTTTAGCTTTCTTTGTATACGTTTGTTTGCTTGTTTTCTCCCCCATCAGACTGTAAATTCCTTGAAAGCATAAATTATCTTTTTTCTCTTTTTTGTATCCCAGCCCTCAGTACAGTGCTGGGCACATAGTAGGCATTTAAATCTTTATTGTTCGACTGATCATCAAATAAGGTTTTGAATCAAAATTTAGTGCTGGATCATGAAATACATTTGACCAATCCCGTTAGCCTACCAGTAAAAAAAAGATGGAGGCTAAGAAAAGGCAAGTAATTTGTTCTAGATCATACAACTTACACTTAGCAGAGTTGAGATATAAACACAAGTCTTCCATCTTCAAATCCCATCTTCTTTCCACTATATCCTTGATCAAGGGTTCTTAACCCTCTGTGTGTGTGTGTGTCTGTGTGTCTGTGTGTGTGTGTGTCTGCCAAAGCCAACAGAGGTACCCTTTTCAGAATGTTTTTAAAGGTATAAAGTAACAAACATAGGATTACAAAGGAGGCCAAACATACTGAAATTCAGTTAAATGATTTTATAAAAACACGTTGAAAGTGAAGAACTACTGGCCTAGATTCTCAGCATATTGTTCTAGCCATTAAATTCTAGCCAGTTGCTACTCAGTGAATTTTACACTTCATATTTTTCTTCTTTAAAAATTGGCAGTGCATGTGTGGTATTTGATTAACCACAGTAATCAACTGACCAGAATACTCCATTTCCCATTTGTTCTGGATTAATGGAAAGCCCTTGGCACCCTTTTGCCAACACAAAGCACTTTCACTTGATTCTAGCCCTTGCCCTATTCACTAAACGCTTACCTCAGAGTTTCTGTCGCCTTTCTCTTTGTCCTGAGCACAGCTTTATCAGTATTTATTTGTAACAGAAGAGATGGAATAAGACAAGAAAATCCTGTGTTTCCCCGAGATCCTCTTCTGTCCCCTTATTCTCCATTAATTACCTGGAATTGGGCCGTTTTTTGGAGATGTTAGAGGGTTGTGGTTTTTTTTTTTTTTTTAAACAAAATAAGTCTTTCATTTACACACACACCTTCACATTTGCAGAGCATTTTTTTTTTTTTTTGTGCTCTGAGCTAAACCAAGGTAGAGAAGTCAGACATTACCTCATCTGGGTGTCAGTCACATGGGGTTCACTGTATTACTTTCCTTTAAACACTACCCAATCTGCTGTCACAGACCCTTTCCTGATCAATTATGCTGGGCCATTTGAACATACATCAGATCCTTTTCAAAGGCAAACTTATCATCAGATCTCATTTTGCCTCCATAATTCCTTGACCTGGTGTAAGGACTACATCATGCATGAAATCTGAAATAATAGGATTTCTTTTTAAGTAATTAAATATTTTCACTTTTTAAATACAAGGATTACAAATTGGAGCCAGAGCCACCCAGAGCTTACCTGTGCAGGAACTAAAGGCATCATTCATATAGAATAATATTTTAACAAGGTTACTCTATAACTTCCCTTAGCTAGGGGGCTGTCATTAGACCTAACAACTTCAGTTTGGTCTGGTTTGGGGGAAGTGAGTGTTATTTGTACAAATGTTAACTTGATTTCATTGCTGGTTTCATGACGGACTCTTGTCTGGAGCAGGACTGCATGGGGCAACTTTGTATGAATGGGCCCCAGAAATAGTTATAGGACCCATAAAAATGTATGTCATGGGGGTGGGGAGTTAGTGAGAAGGGGGCCTTCTTCCAGCTGGGGTCCAGGCATCCCCAAATGACCCAGTAAGTTTCTGGACTTGGTTTGAAGTCTCCTGCAATCAAGGGCTTTGCATCTCCTCCCTTGAAGTTCAATCGCCGCTTTTTGTTTTGCTTTTGCCTTTGGGAGCCAGAATTCCCTAGAAATGTGCTCGCATTCATCCATCCACTTGCTTTGTCAGTGTCTAGATGTTTCTTGTCGGAACACGCTAACTTTCCTTTGTCTTTTTTATATGCCACCATCTGTCTTTTTTTTTTTTTTCTCTCTCTCTCTCTCCCTCAGATTCCTAAGGTAGAGTTTGAAAAAACTAACTGGTAAATTTATTTTAAAGGGCATTGAAAGCCTAAGGTGTTATCACCATTCACATAAATCACAAGGATGACTATGAAAAGCCAGTTAAACTGCAGTTAAGTCCCTTGCAGCTGGAGATAGTTGGAATGATTTATTTACCCCCACAGGTCTCCCTTTTACAGCCGCTTCCCTCCATGCCCATTGGCCTTGCCAGTTCCACCATGGAAATCAGATCTTTGTGTCTCCCTGATTTTGTTATAGCAAGAAAGTGAATGCTTTGCCTATGAGGACTAGCACTTTACAAATACGTAGGAGAGTCTGGCATCTTATATGTCTCTCCGTATTTAGAAATACCATTGTTTTGATACATATTATAATAATATGATAGAATGGATAGAAAATATAATATAATAATATATAACTATATATTTAGAGATAGTTTTTAGTATTTAGAGATAGATATAATTATATAGAGAGGGAGTGTTTATATTTATTTAGAGTAAGTGTTGGTTTGATATATTACAATAATATAATAGAATCAATAGATTATATAATATAATATAATAATAGGAATATATATTTAATCTCACTTGACGGTTCTCTCCTGAATCCTACATGCATGTTAAGGCACTTATAAGAAATAAAAAATGAAGTGAAAATAATAATCATCCTGCAAGAACGATTTTCCATCATTTCTAAACAGAGAAAATGAGACACAGGCAGATTAGACATCTACTCCCATCATCACTTTGTAACTTGTTAGGAATATAAAGGGGAGGGGAGAGAAGCCTTAATCGGTCCTAGTACCTGTGATAGAAGCTTGAATATAGACTTTGCTTGCCTCCCTTTAGGCCAATAAGCAATATGAACTCAGAAATTAATGTTGCTATTACAATCTAATAATAAAGGTCACTTTCAGCAATGGGGAAAAGGACATATTTGCATGCACTGCTTGCAGTTTCATCGTCCAGAGAACGCTGTCCTAGCTCCAGATTATCCTGTTCTCACCCAGGACAATCACACCAGCCTTGGGGTTGTTATTGGTATAATTGTTATATTTGGGGTTCCCCCAAATATAGCATGTGTCATGGTCTAAAAAAGTATGACTGTCAGCTCCAGACAGATTTGCCTCCCTAGAAATGTGATTTAAACCTGTATGGTTTCTCCTCTTCCATTCTTTCATTAAAGCCATTATTTATATAGACAATAAACTCTTTCTTATGATCTTAGTCATATTTTTTATGTATCCTAAGGTGAAAGGGGGGAGGGAAATAGGATCTCTTGAGTTGGCATAATTCTGCCTAAAGAAGTATAAATTTGCATAGCCAAGAACCTCCTGTTTTTGAAGTAAGTTTGAAGGGAAGCCCCTGAAGAATGCAGGTGAACTTCTTCTCTGTCCGATTCAAAGGTAGAGTAACTATGGAACTTTAACTTTTTAACTAAAAATTCCACTCATGTACAGCTCCAGCTGAACCCATTTAGCTTCTTTTGAAACATGGTAGTAGCCTAGGCTCCACTGTTTTTAATGAAGAGAGTCTTCCTGCATTGGAATAACAAGAAGAGCCATGTGTCGCTTGAATGTTTGCATCATGGTAGATGGACCCCAGTGAGTGACTTTTGGAGAGGAAGTGGTCAAGGGTCCCTTGGGGAAGGGAGGCATAAATGGGTTGAGTCTACGTAATATCTGCATTGAGGAACTAACTGCTAACTTTTATATAACACTGGTGGTTTGCAAAGTACTTTACAAAATATTATCTTATTTGATCCCTCACAACAAAGGCACTATTTATTCTCCTCATATCTGGAGACAGAAGTGACTTGCCCGAGGACAGCTATTAAGTGTCTAAAGCTCATTTTGAACTCAGATCTTCCCGACTCCAGGATCCCTGAGCCATCTAATCAAAACAGAATTCTTTGAATCAAAGTCCCTTTTCAATGTCAGAGCAAACATTTGGGAAAAGACTGGTCCTTTGCTCTATGAAAAAATCCCATTTGGCCTTGTTTTGTCAGACACATCTTAAGAGAGAGACTGAGTGAGGAGGGGAAAAAAAGCAGCCCTAATATGAATGGCAAAGAATTAGAAATGTTTTCCTCATTCCTCATTCCTGGTACACGTGAAAACGAAATATAAAAGCTGTGTAATTATAATGATCAAGCTTGGTCCCGAAGAGCAGAGAAAATGCACCCTCCTCCCTGCCTTTCAGAGGTGGGGGATTATGGGGGCAAAACTGCATATAATTATTGTTCGGTCTTTGTTGATATGTTATTGTATATGCATGATAGTTTCTGTGAAGTGCTCTCTCTTTTATTCTTTGTAATAAGGGGAAGGCTCTCTAGAATGAGAAGAGGGGGGAGTCATTTTTGGAAAGGAAGGTGGTATAAAAATAAGAGGCATCAATACAAATTTTAAAATTAAATGAAATATTTCCCTAGAGCTAGGCTTACTTTTCAATAAGCTCTGCAGATCAGTTCTTAAAACAGCCTGCAAAAAAAAAACATCATCAGCCCTGTCCAGGCTGTCCTTTTGCCCCAGTGACTATGTGAGCATATATAGCCTAGAGAAGCACTCTTAATTTGTACCTTCTTGAAGTCTAATTTATTTTCAGCCTGACAATTTCACCGAGTCATTTTTCATTTCCCACTCCGGCTAGTGACAAAAGAGAGACAAATAGGTTGTGGTAATTTAGTTAAGGTGCAAGAAGGGACTTCCAGACAGACAATATTGGCAAATGCCAGCTAAGGTTGGGAAGAAAAGTTGCCTAAGGAGTAGTCTTCCCTAGCTAGCCTCAAGAAGGGGGCAATACAATTTGATGTGATTCTTCTTGGACAGAAGTCTCTTCCAGGACAGAGTCTTTGGATTCTATTTTAGGAAATCTTTATAATTGGATCATTATCTATTCCACTATTTGCTGCAAAAGTGTGTATTGAATTTTTTTTAATGATAATGGCCATCAGAGCCAGTAATGCAAGTCTGCTCCTTCCTGGCTTAGAATCAGCTGTCTATATATTCCATTTCCATCACCCCAGGAAAAGAACGTAGTATCCCTGGCATCCTTATCTTTCTAAGGTAGAGCTTTGTGTCATACATAACGTCAACTCAAGAGTAAATGCATCTAATGGGGGGGAAGGAAGGGGGGTGAAGGGGAAAGTAAAAACATGAATCATGGAACCATGGAAAATTTTTCTAAAAAAATTAAATATTTAAAGAATGAATGCGTCTTTATGTATGGTTTTGAGAGATTCGTTTTCCCAGATTTGGCAGCAAGGATCAGACTGAAAACTAACTTTCTTGTGCCTAGAGCTCTAGAAGAACCAGACCAACCAATGTAACTCTGTCTATAAGTAGGGCCAGTTTGCTGGCTCAGTGGATTGGGAGCCAGATCTAGAGATGGGAGGTCCTGGGTCCAAATCAGTCCTCAGACACATCACAGCTATGTGACCCTGGACAAACCAGTTGACCCCATTTGCTTAGCCCTTACCACTCTTCTGCCTTGGAATGAATATATGGTATTGATCCCAAGATGGAAGGTAGGTATTTAAAAGGGGAAAAGTCTACCTTAAACTTATACTGCTAGCAACAGTTTTGGGGGTGGTGACTCTAATGGCTATTATACGGTATAGCCAATCAATGGAAAGAACCAGGCTAATAACCATTATAACTTGTCTACATGTGGCACACTAATGAGGAATCGTCTCGGACCTCAGTGTCATCTTTCTTTTCCCCAAGTCTGGAGGTGTATGCACAGATGATGAGATCTATGGCATTAGGGCAGAGGAGGGCTGGCAGCCCGTCTAGGAAGGTTTTGGCATCTAGCTGCATTCTGTTCTTTGAAAAATGACGCTTCATGGGCATTTTTTCTAAGGAGGAAAGTCTCTGGCAAGTGATGACATACACACCTTGAGTCGGGAGTCCATTTTTCTGCCCGTATCACAGTATCAGTTCCTAATTTGGTTAGTGTAAATGTGACTGCAAATTTTGTTTCTTCCTGGACAATGACTATCCTAGTGAATAACATTATGCTTAGAATAGATGTTGGTAAATTCCTTGCTGGGAGACAGTTGTGGAATACCAGATAAAGTGATACACTTAGAATCAAGACCTAGACTCCGATTCTGCCCCGGGAATTTCCTAGCTGCATGAGCATGGGCAAGTCACCTAACCCTTCTGATCTGCAGCTTCCTCAACCATAAAATATGGCTATGAGAGCACCAACCTGATAGAGCTCTGAGAGAAAGTATATGAAGTACTTGGCAAACCAGAAAGCCCTCTATAAATATTAGCTATTCTCAGAAGACCTGCTGGATGCAATAATCTGTTTTGGATGCATCAGGAAAACCTGGAGCACTTTTTCAAAGCACCCTGTCCCTGACAGGGCTAGTTGTGATTTGCTAAAAGAAAAAGGAAGGAGAGTGAGAAGTGGGGTGGTGCTCTTCTGACACACTTGAGTCTATCTGTAAACCTAGAGACCAGGAATCTGAACTTGAATAACAGAATTGGAGAATGTTAAACTTAAAAAAAATGTTTTTCTTTATCTTATTCCAGTCACAAATTTACACATAAGTTTTCCAATGTTACATGATTCATTGTTATCTCTCTACCCTCTTCCCTTCCACCTCCCGGAGCAGCAATTCCATTGGATTATATAAGTAGAATGTTAAAACTTTTAAGAGGCTTTGAAAAGCATCAAGTCTACTTCCCTCATTTTCTGGAGAAGGAATCTGGAGCTCAGAGAGCGAAATCAGCTTGCAGAAAGTCACACAGCAACTCATTAGAAAGTGGTGGAGTCACTACCCTGAGATATGTATTTACACAAGACTTTTTGATACTGAGGAATCTAGATCAGTAGGGGAAAAAACCAAGAATCACCATTTTTCCAGGAGTGAGGGCAGTGAGATGGCACAGTGGATAGAGTGCCTGGAGTGAGGAAGACTCATCTTCCCAAGTTTAAATTTGGCCTCAGATATTTCCTAACTGTATGACCCTGAGCAAGTCATTTAATCCTGTTGACCTCAGTTTCCTCTTCTGCAAAAATGAGTTGGAGGGGGAAGCTGGGTAGCTCAGTGGATTGAGAGTCAGGCCTAGAGAAGGGAGGTCCTCGGTTCAAATCCGGCCTCAGACACTTCCCAGCTGTGTGACCCTGGGCAAGTCACTTGATCCCCATTGCCCGCCCTTACCACTCTTCCACCTATGAGTCAATACACAGAAGTTAAGGGTTTAAAAAAATGAGTTGGAGAAAGAAAATGGCAAACCATTCTAGTATCTTTGCCAAGAAAACCCCAAATGGGGTCATAAACAGTTGGATACAACTGAACAACAATAACATGGTCAATTAGTTTGAATTCTATGCCTCTGGCTACTAATAGGTTTTTACCTTCTCTAAATTACATATTAGCTATTATCTATTAAAATGTAGGATTTTCCCAGTAGAACAAAAGCCCCTTGAGGTCAGAGACTATTTCATTTTGTATTTGGGATCTTCTGTGCCTAATGTAGTGCTTTGGTCATAGAAGGATCTCCCTATTTGTTGACTCTGGAGAATATCAGGGCTTCAGAGATCCTAGTGGGTTTGCTTCCACCACCATCACCACCATGGTGATGATTTTCATTTCACTCCTAAAGCATGCTGTTTGACCAGCTCATCAGAAGTTCAACCATCGAGAGTATTTTGGCAGGCATATTTTTAGTAGAGCAAGTCCAACTTCCTCCTCAGCATGATCAAATAGCAAAGGACAGACAGATGCAGACAGGGAAAATCTGCATGCCATGAAAGGGAATTTAGTCTGCCCACTGACAGGAGGTATGTCGGCTGTAAGCATTCCCCCAAATTATATGAAACAATTTGTTCAAAAGAGGTTTTCAAATTTGTTTCACTTTCCACAAAAAAAAAGATTCCAGTGACACTGACTCCCTTTCATAGGTGAGAACCTACATAGCTGCTGCTATTTAAAATATAAAATAGAGGGATTTTTGTACATTGCCAATGACAAAGTACTTTGGCTAGATTCCCTGGAATTACCCATCACTCCCTTCTTTTTTCAGCCTTGAAGATGAGCCCTGAAACAATTGCTATATGTCAGAGACAGAGCTATTTCAGAAGTGACATAGGACTTCTCTGTCTCTGACAGGTTGTGCCACCGAGGATGGAGGCAACAGGTTTGTCAAGAAATTAAACTGCTCCCTTTAAGGCTTTCTTGCCATTTCAAATTTGACAGGATATTCATTCATTTATTTTCCTTATTATGTATTTATCCATTTCCTTTACAAACCATTGCTCTACTATTTTTAGGCTGACCACTTTCATTCATTACCCAGGATCATAGAACAAGGGAAAATAAGGTGACAATGATTTGGGGGATGACTTTCTACTCACCAAGCTCTGACTACTCTCAGAGAATCATTATATAAATGGGATCATTTGGTTCTTCTCCTCTTTCTTCTTCCTTCTTCTTCATTATCATCATCACCACTACTACCACCATCAATATTAATAATAAAAATTTATTAAGCATTCACTATGTGCCAGGCACTGTGCTAATTACTGGGAATACAAAAAACAGGTAAAAGACAATCTCTGCCCTTAAGAAGCTTACAATCTAAAGGGGGGAAACAACATGCAAACAAATACAAAGGAAACTCTATACAGGACAAATAGGAAATAATAGAAGGAAAGCAATGGAATTTAGAGGGGTCGAGAAAGGCTTCCTCTAGAAGGTAGGATATTAGTTGGGACTTAAAGTAAGCCAAGGAGGTCAGTAATCAGAGTGAAGGAGGGAGAGCATTCTAGGCATGGGAGATAGCCAGACATAATGCCTGGAACCAAGAGACAGAGAGGTCTTGATCATGGAACTCCCAGTAGGTCAGGCTCACTAGATAAAAGAGTACATATCATAGAAAAGGGGGTAAAAAAAAGCCTGGAAAGGTGGGAATGGGCTCAGTTATGAAGGGCTTTGAATGCCAAAGAAGAGAAGTTTGAATTTGATCTGTAGGTATTAAATAGGAAGTCACTAGAGTTTATTGATTAGGGGGTGGAGTGGGGTAGGTTACATGATCAGTCCTGTGTTTTAGTAACATTAATGGCAGAGCAGAGGATGTATTTGAGTTGGATGAGACTTACTGAGGCAGGGATATTCACCAATAGACTATTATGATAATATAGTTCTGAGGTGATGTACAACTACACTATAATGGTTGGCAGTGTCAGAGGAGAGATATATTAAGATGTTGCAAAGTTAGAATCAACAGTCTTTGGCAATAAACTAGATATAGTTGGGTGAGGCAGTGAGGAATGCAGGGTGACCCCTAGGCTGGGAGACCGAGGGATTCGGGGGATGTTGTTGCCCTCAATAGTAATAGGGAAAGTAGGAATAAGGGAGCATTTAGGGGAAAAGATAAAAAGATCACCCAGTGACATAGGATAGGATAAGTGGTATGATATGGTCTAAAAAAAGTATAATACTATCTATGCTACGCTATTCTCTATTATATTATTCCATTTTATACTATACTGTTCTATACTGTTCTATAATATACCATAATATATAGAATATATATTATATAACTAATATTATTCTGTTCTATATTCATCTATACTATAGTATACTATTCTATGGGATGGGATGGCACATAATATATGGTATAGTACCATACTATACTATACAATGCTATACCATAATAGTATAACATAGTATAGAATAGTTTAGTATAGCACGGCATAGTATAGTATAGAATAAAATATTTTAGAATAGAATATTATAGGATATAGCATAGAATAGGATGTTAAAGAATAATATAGGGGGCAGCTGGGTAGCTCAGTGGATTGAGAGCCAAGCCTAGAGACAGGAGGTCCTAGATTCAAATCTGGCCTCAGACATTTCCCAGCTGTGTGACCCTGGGCAAGTCACTTGACCCCCATTGCCTACCCTTACCAATCTTCCACCTATAAGTCAATACACAGAAGTTAAGGGTTTAAAATTAAAAAAAAAAGAATAATATAGCACAAAATAGTATAGAATAGAATATTTACAGAATAATATAGGATAGAATAGTATAGGATGGAATAGAATAGAAGACTAGAGTGTAGTAGAGCAGAGAGTAGAGTAGAGAAGAAAAGGGACCAAGGACAGAACCCTAAGGGACAACTACAGATAAAGGACGTGGGATGGAGGTGGATCCAGCAAAGGAGACAGCGAAGGAGAGGTCAGATAGGTAGAAGGAAAACCAATAGAGGGTGATGTCCCTAAAACCGAGACAAAAGAGAGAATTGAGGAGCGAGCTATCAGCAATGTCAAAGGCTGCAGAGAGATCAAGGAGAGTGAGAACTAAGATAACACCATTAGATTCAGCAACTAAGAGATCATTATTAACTTTGGAAAGCAGTTTTGATAGAATAATAAAGTAGGAAGCCAAATCATTAGCTAGCAGATAGCACTTTATTATTATTATGTAAAAATATGGTTATGATGATAGAGTTTATTATGAAATATAAAAATATAGATTTTATTATTATAATTAGGAACTAGCATTTCTAGGTGCTTTTATTATTATATTAATATTATAGAATATATTAAAATATAGTTCTTGATTATTATTAATAGCTAGCATTTATATTAGTATGTTAAGACTTGCAAAGTACTTTTCACATGCTGATTTATTTGGTCCTATTTGGATATATTTATCCTGAGAGAAAAAATGATTATTAAGTCATTCAATATGTTGATCAATATGCATTTATTAAGGCTAAGTACTGGGGATACAAGAAGCTCACATTCTTATGGAAGAAACAGCAAGCAAACCACTATATCTACACATGGTGTGCGCAATGTAAAAAAAGCATGTAATCTCCGAGAGAAGGCATTGGCACAGGGGATGGGAGGAGGTAGGAAGTGGGCAGACTAAATATTCACTGAATACCATGTGTGAGACTATTGATTATAAAAAAAAAAATCCCCAGGTCTGGCCCCCACCTTTAAGGATGGTGTCATTTTGGTGGCCTGACAAGACACATGCAAATGAAGAAGTTAAATTGTTGTATAGGGCAGCGCACAACTAAATTTAATAAACGCTTGTTAAGTGACTATGTACAAGGCTCTGTCTTATATCCGAACTGCAAAGACAAAGGTAAAACAATCCCCAAAACAGTTCAAAGACCTTACATTTTCCTTGGAAATGCAGCCTGCTCACAGATAAGTAAATCTTGTTCATCATTTTTTTTTAACCTTATCTTTATTGTCACGCAAAACACACTTCCATATGGGTCACTGTTGCAAGAGCAAACTCATACATAACCAAACCCAGCAAATAAAACCGTAAATACACTGATGTGAAAGATGCCTCCAACAGTTCTTTCTCTGGAGATGGAGAGCATTTTCCCTCATAAGTCTTTCAGGATTGCTCCAGATTGTTGCATCGCTGAGAGCAGCTAAGTTCTCACACATAATCATTATCCAATATTGCTATTCTTGTGAAAAATGTTCTTCCGATTCTGTTTCTTTTGCACTGCATCGGTTCCGTCATTCTTTTTAAAGAGGACCAATGACCTCGGAGTTGATGTCTTGACTTGAGTGTGAATTAAATTTAAGTGAGGCAGGCAGAGTTGTACAAAGTGATAAGTAAATACGAGAGAATTGGAGAAGGGAGAGAGAACTAACGACTTGGTATGGGTTGGGTAGGGGAGGGAATCGGAAAAGCTTTCTGTAGATTCAGAAGGCAGCATCTGAGCTGCTGGCTTTGAAGTAAACTAAGAATTCTAAAAATCAGAAGTAAGGAAGAAGCACCTTCCAAGCATGGGGCACAGCCCGAGCAAAGACTTGACTTGCGCTAGATGATGAAATATCCAAAACCTGAGCGGGACAGAAAGTGAGTGCAAAAGGAGTTAAGAAAAGGAAGACAGCAGGAGGACTAGAACAGTCATCCATTGTTTTGTAGAAAAGCTAGGATTTGGCCACTGAAGGATGAGAAGGATAGAGAAAGGAAAAAGAGAAGGCATTTCAGATAGAATGAAGATCACGGGCAGAGGGAGAAAAATCTCACCACGCTACAGAATATCAGAATGTCGGAGCTGGGATGAATCCCGGAGATTATTACATCACTATCTCTTGCTCATTCTAAAGAGTGATGAATGACCAGAGAAAAAGATAGGCTGACAATAAGACGTTTACAAGATTTAAAGACAGGATGAATAGCTAAATATTTACAGCATGAGGAGACCTGGCTTAATGAATTGTGACAGTACGTCAATACTGTCCAGCCTCTCCTTTTTCATTGAGTCAAGTCTGGGTAGTGTTTGAAACTAAAACAATCAACCCTTATTTCTCACAGTTATTTTTATCGACTTGGAAAGGTAACTAAGTGGTAACAAAGAACCAGCTTTGAAGCCACAGAAGACTCTGACACATTTTGGCTTGTGTGACTTTGGACAAGTCACAACCTCTCAGTGGTCGAGGCCACTGTCTGAGTCCAAGTTAAAGAAAAGATGCTGACGTCCATTGGTAGAGGATGCTTGCTCAGGCAAGGGGTATTCTTTACTAAAGAAATCCCAGGTCCTGCCTTTGTCTCTATTTCTATCCACAGATTTAGCTGGCCTGAGGGTCTCCATGTGCTTTCACATCAATTTTAAATAGGATTAAACTAGTAACATCAAGAGATGTTTTACTTTCTTTCCCATCTACACTTCTGCATATATTTGGAGGGTTTTGTAGTTTTGAAGTAAAGGGTAGAAAGGCTTGATATCAAACAGAATGAAGAATAAGTGCTTCAGATCTTCTATATGCAAAAAGTGTTGGTAGTCTGCTAAAAAACAATAGCTAACCTTTACATAGCACTTACTTTGTGTGGGGTACTGCATTAAGTGCATATTATTTCATTTGATGCTCACAACAAGGCTAGGAGAGGGGGCAGCTGGGTAGCTCAGTGGATTGAGAGCCAGACGTAGAGACGGGAGGTCCTAGGTTCAAATCTGACCTCAGACACGTCCCAGCTGGGCAAGTCACTTGACCCCCATTGCCTAGCCCTTATCACTCTTCTGCCTTGGAGCCAATACTCAGTATTGACTCCAAGATGGAAGGTAAGGGTTTAAAAAAATTAATTAAATTTAATTAAAAAAAAAACTAGGCTAGGAGAAAGGGGCTATTATCATCCTTACTTTACAACTGAGGAAAATGAGGCAGACAGATTTTTAAAATTGATTTTTCCAGGATCATATAGTTAATTTCTGAGTCTGGATTTGAACTTAGATTTTCCTGTCTCCAGACCCAGAATTGTGCCAACTCATTAAAATGCAACCAAATTAGAAGGTGTATAGTCGTATGACTAGGACAATTACAATTGTATTAAATTTCAATCATTAAGTACTTCCATGGATCAATGATTTAATCCATGTGAAAATTTCCTTCTATCCACATCATTACCCATCCATGTTCTCTTCTTATTCTATGTGATATCTGTCCATGCTCTCCCATATATCTACCAAAGAGGAGTTAGCTAAGATGCTGAAGATCTCAGTTCTAGGATCATCAAATTCAGAACTGAAAGGGTCCATAATGATCATCTAGTCTAGCTATCTCATTTTACAGATTTGGAAATTGAGTACAAGAGAGTTAAATGAACTTGTCCAAGACCATAGAGGTAATAAGTAGCTGAGTCAGGATTGGAACCCAGATGTAGATCTTTCTCTCTGCATTGCATGGGTTTTGGTGTAACATCTGGGCTGTCTATTGTCCTTACTCTAGCTCACCTTTTTGTCCAATCAAATCTTTCCTTTCCTGGATATCTTTTACCCAACACTTGGCATGCAAATCTTCATTGATAATATGCTAAATCCTTCCACTCTCCATTGATCACGTCATCAGAGAGATCAGAACAAAAGCAACTATGCACCCAGCTGGGAAGTGTGAAAAGATAAACTAGACTTGTGGAGAGAAGGTAGTATTCTCTGCTGATACCTCTGATCCTATATCTGACCTTCTTTCTTCTGTACTGTAGTCATGCCCACTCTTTGCTTCTTAAGAGGGACTCTGTATTTAGATTCCATGAGATTCTGTCCAGAAGAAATCTATTACCTCTAAAATGATGATGAATATTTAACTAACTTAAAATCTAACTGGGCTGCCCAATCAGACCAGAGTCTCATTATCCCTCAAGTAGAGGTGGGATAAGAGGTAGTCAAAGTATGCAGTTATGTAGAGCACAATACTTGGGGGGAGTGCAATAAGAATCACTTAAAATTATGCTTTTTTATTAAAGCACATAGTTTTAATGACAGAATATTATATTCTTCATGGCATGTAAGTATTTTTTTTGGAGATAAATCAAGCTACATGTGTTACTGTAAACCAGTGGTTCCAAAACTTTTTTGGCCTACCATCCCCTTTCCAGAAAAAATATTACTTAGCCCCCTGGAAATTAATTTTTTTTTAATTTTAATAGCAATTAATAGGAAAGATAAATGCACCTGTGGCCATCACCGCTTCCCTGGATCACTGCAGCACCCACCAGGGGGCAGTAGCGCCCACTTTGGGAATCACTGCTGTAAAGGTTTCAAGCTTCAGAAAAGACAGAAGCCACAGGGAAATGGGTGGCTGAGGAAGGTAGCAATTTTTAAAACTTGCCTAGGGCATATGAATGTCATATCCCAGTTCTGTGTCTAAAGCTAAGCCATAGGAATCAATGATCCATGGTCTGACCTTCTGCAATATTGTGAAGTGGGCAGAGGTCCTTTTCCACCCCGATGTCCCCTTTGGAATGTCTCAAATCATTTTCTCCCCTCTCTGGTATCTCCTTTCCCCAAGATTGGATAATTTCCTCATAAACAGCCCCTTCCATCTGATGCAATAAAAGCCTGCTTGCAAGGAAAACTACCTGATATTCTAGAACAGCAATGGAGAACCCAAGGTACAGGTGCCAAAGATGGCACACAGAGTATTCTCTGTGGGCACTTGTGCCACCCCCCACTCCCAGAGTTTGTTACTAGGAAGGCAGAGGGACTCGGAGGACCTGCTCCCCTCCCTTTCTTCATCGCACCTGACATTTTTTCACATCACCCACCCTTCTGCCCAGCAGCCCAATGGGAGTACACAGGAGGTAAAGTAGGCATCTCTCAGGCGGCAGAGCTCAAGGGGAGCAGAGTGCTCAGGCTACTCCCCTCCCCCTTTCTATGCACCTGAGGACATTCCTCACTTCACTCACCCCTCTGCCCAGGAGCCCAATGGGAGCACTTCCTCCCTCCCCTGTGTGGGATAAGGTGGCGGGGGTGAGGCAGAGCACAGCACTTGGTCTTTGGTTGGGGGGGAGGCAGGCACAGCACTCTAGGGGGTGCCCATCTAGGGAGTGGGGCCCAGCACTCTGTCTCTAAAAGGCTCACCATCACTGCTCTAGAAGAATGGAAATGTCCTTTTTTCCAGGTGCTAAGCACCTTATCCAAACTAAGCATATAATAAATTTTTTTAATCAAATTGGGCACATTTTCAGAAATTCACAGATGAGTAATTTCCTCTCTATATATGTGGTTAGAGGTTTAGCCCTCTTTATAAATGAGGAATCAAATGTTTGATACCCTTTGAAAGGAATTCTAGGGTTTGTGTAGAGCAGGGGTTCTTAGCCTGGGATCTGCGAACTTATTTCTTAAAATGTTTTGATAGCTGCATAATCAATATAATTCATTGCTTTTGATCTACGTATTTTATTTTATGCTTTTAAAAATACTATTCCAAGAAAGAGCCCATAGACTTGAGCAGATGGTCAAAGGGGATCCATGATCCAGAAAAAGACTCATATCCTTGGAGAAGCCTCCCATTCATTCCAAATCAAGTCTCAGATCCTGCCAGGGACACATAAACACAGCTGCAAATCCTTTGTGGATACGGGACCATCCGCTCAAACTGAGTGTAAGGGGTGCTGCTGAGCTACTTGCTATCCTTCTGTAGTGAGGATTGAAAGGCAAAGTATATACCAAATGTCCAGCTTATTCCTGATAAGCTGACCTTCCTGGCAAGAGGGAAAAATGGAGAAACTGCTTTCTGTCCGTGTAATCATTCTCCAAGGTGTAGAGATATTCTTTTATCTGTTCTGATTTGTGGCCCTGCAACAGCTCAGCTAGTTGCAGGGTAGGACATGAGAGTTAATTCCTACTATCTAGAGATCTGGCTTGTCCCAGCTTGTGCCTCCCTCCTATGAGCATTGTCCACTTTCTTCAGAATTCCAGTTGAATTCATTAAAGATCTATTGTCCAATTGCCCAACAGCCCAGACTGAAGCCTCCCCCCACCCCCAAGAAAATACTTATTTAGAGGAAACTCTAATTCAAGGTTTTTCCTTTCCCAAAGGATTTTTTCACTTTATTATACTCACATTTTTGGCTTATAGCAAAAGTCAACCAAAATTCGCTTTAAGAAAAACAAAATCTGAATATATCCCGCTTTCTATCCCTCCTTTTTCTCTTTTTTCCATCCTCTCCTTCATGGGTAGTATTACACATGGACAGCAAGGTGGCACAGTGGATAAACTACTCGACTTGGAGTTGGGATGGCCTTTCTTCATGAATTCAAACCCAATCCCAGTCACTTAGTAGTTGTGTGACCTTGGGCAAGTCCCTTTACCCTGTCTGTCTCGGTTTCCTCATCTGTAAAATGAAGTGGGGAAGGAAAAGGTGAACCACACCAGGATCTCTGACAAGAAAACCCCAAGTGGGGTCATGATGAGTCAAACATAACTGACAAATGAGTGTATGGAGTAAACTGTAGTGCAGGTTTTAGTCTTTTTTCTGTCACTTCTGTGCCCGTAAGCCAAAGGAGCATTTGCTCATGTCTGTTACACAGGCATGGGATAGAAACCAGGTTAAGTGAGGTGCTTACTTCAAGAAACTAGAAGTCAAAGGAATTTAAGAGATTTGTGTTGGCAATTTTTTTCTTTCCTCTATTTGTCAAACCCAAATTCCCATCCAAAAGGGGAGGGAATATTGGGGTTCCCTGGAGTAGCCATGTAGATAACTTTTCTTATGGAATCTTCACTGTGATAAATAAATTCTGGGATAGGCTCCACATTTCCCAGCCCTGCCATCCTTTTCCCTTTTTCTTCAACCCATCCCCATCTGAAGAAATTAAATAGCCTAACTGCAGAACTAAAGCAAACTAAAATAATACAATAAATCAACTACAAAGGGCACAAAATAAAAAAGCAGATGCTGATGCAAAATGAAAAATAAAGTTATCGGAAGGTGATAAGGTGACTCAGTAGATTGAGACCCAGGCCCAGAGAGTAGATGTCCTGGGTTCAAGTCTTGACTTAGACGCTTCCCTACTATGTGATCCTGGTCAAGTCACTTAAACCCTATTGCCTAGCCTAGCCCTTACCACTCTTCAGCTTTAGAAACATTATATAGTATTTCTTCTAAGATGGAAGATAAAGGTTTAAAAAAAAAAAAGAAACATTGATGAAAAAGAAACCCTAAAAGTCACAGAAGATTAGGCAAATACATGTCTAGAATTTTTTACTTAGAGAATTGGACAGTCTTAGCAATGTCGTTCTCTTTTTTACTTGTTTTAAATCAATGAAAAAGTATATATATTATTATTAATTAAAAGAGCTACATAGCTCAATGGGAAAAAAAAAACTTTAAAAAAACCCCTGTGGCAATCCTGACTCCTACTTTATTTAACATCTCTTAGTCTTATTTTCTTCATCTATAAAATGGGGAGAATAGTAGCATTCATGTCAGAGTAATGTTGTGAGCATCAAATGGGATAATATGTGTATAATGCTTTGCAAATCTTAAAACTTATATAAATATTAATTACTTTTACTAAATGCCTATCATGTGCCAGGCACTGTGCCAGGCTCGATGTTTCATCCAAAGACAGAATATCAAATAGTCTTTGCCCTCAAGGAACCTTTGTTCTGTCATGACAGTGTGAATAGGGGAGAGGAGGGAAGGGGGAAAGGGAGAGCAAGAGAGGGAGAGAGAGGCAGACAGAGAAAGAGACAGAGAGACAGAGGTGGGGGAAAAGGAAGAGGGAGAGAGAGACAGAGACAGAGACAGAGAGAGACAGATGAGAGAGAGAAAGAGAGAGAGAGAGAGAGAGAGAGAGAGAGAGAGAGAGAGAGAGAGAGAGATACAGAGAGAGATACAGAGAAGAGACAGAGAAAGAGACAGAGAGATTGAGGGGAGGGAGGAAGGAAGGGAGAAATATTCATGTATGGTATAGTAGAAAGAGCACTGGCTCTGGAGTCAAAGAAGCTGCCTCAGACACTTGCTAAGTGGCCTTAAGCAAATCACTTCCCCTCTGAGGACTTCACTTTGTGCCTGTGCAAAAACGACCAGATGATCGCTGAGATTCCTTCTTGGTTCTAGGTCTGCGATCTTAGGGAGGAGGATGCCAGCTTTTGGTAGGAGTGGGATGGTCAGTCATAGAAGCTGGTGCTTGAACTGAAGCTTAAACCAAGTAAAGGATTCTAAGAGACAGTGATGAGAAGGAAGAGCATTCCAGGCAGGGGGAACAGCCAGAACTAAGGTCCTGAGATAGGAAGTGAATAAATAGCAAGGTAGCCACCATGGCTGGAGCCTAGAATACCAGAAAAGGAAGAATATATAATGAGGGCTTGAAGAGTAGGTTGGAATAAACCTCAGCCTAAGACACTTAGCTGGATGACTCTGGGCACAGCAACTTACCTCTGTCTGCCTCAGTTTTCTTATCTTCAAAGTGGGGATAATAGCACCTACTTCCCAGAATTGTTGTGAGGATCCAATGAGATAATATTTGTAAAATACTTTGCAAAGGGGCAGCTGGATGACTCTGCAGATAGAGAGCCAGGCCTAGAGATGAGACATGCTGGGTTCAAATCTGGCTACAAGGGTCAATTAATTTCTTATGCCTGGAGTGCTGAGTGCTGACCTGTCAGTGTGCCTTCATCCTAGAAGAATCAGACCAACAAAGGCAACTCTGCAAAAGTCTGTAAGTAGGAGCAGCTGGGTGGCTCAGTGGATTGAGAGCCAGACCCAGAAATAGGAGGTCCTGGGTTTAAATTTGGCCTCAGACATTTCCTACCTGTGTGACCCTGGACAAGTCACTTAACCCCCATTCCCCAGGTCCTACTGCCCTTCTGCCTTGGAACTAATACTTAGTGCTGATTCTAAGACGGAAGAGAAGGATTATTTTTTTTTTTATTTTTATGCTCTGTTAAGCTTAGAGTACTCTGTAAATGCTAGTTGTTGTTGCTATTATACTCTGCCTTAGTGTTCTTTTTCCTCATCAAATACAAAATATCAAATAGACCGGAAAAGTAAAAGGTAAAATAAAATGGAGAGCTATTGCTTTTTTTGGTTCCCACCATCTTAATAATTTGGACTTAACTTTGTGTTTTGGGGGGGACAATGAGGACAGTTGGATATATGGGTATATGCTTCTTTAATATGACAGTTTGATAGTATAATCTCTATCTTAAGTGACCTTTAAAAGGACATTATTATTATATTATTATTTAATATAATTCTTTTGTTATTCTTTTATATAGCTTTATATTAAATAATGACATCCATCCTAAGCTTATTTATTTATGAGCTCTTCCTAGAGAATATAAATTCCTTTAGGAAGCAACTTCCTTTTAGCCTTTGCATTCTCAGAGTATACCACACTTCTCCAAAGATGACAACCTTGGCTAAGTGAATGTTGGACTGAACTGAATTCCTGATAGATTGTTTAGTTCTATGTCTTTCTGACTTCTATTTCTCCATGTTCCAAACCAGTGAAACAAGAATTCTGCTATCAAACAGTGTCTCTCTTATGTTCCTCAAGAGCTAAGACTTGTTTGCTTTACAAGGAAATCAGCAAAGCAACAAATTCAATTCAATTGGTTGGCAATAACATGGACCATATATATGGCGTCATGGAAAGAGCCTTAAGAATCCTGGAAGCCAAAATCTGAAGGATTGTCTTGGGGAAGAGAAATTTGTCCCACTTGGCAATAGAAAGTAAAACCAGAAGACACCGGAATATACTGTAGAGGTAAATGTAGGTCTGATTTTTTAAAATGTGTCTGAACATTTAGCAGTGTCCAGAAACAGACTAAGATGTCCTTGGAGCTCTTGGACTGCCCATTGGCAGAGGTCTTGCCGCTGAGGTTGGATTCCTTGTCAGGGATATTGATTATACAAAGGATTCATGCTCAAGAGCATGTTGGACGAGATCAAAGGTGTCAAACTCACTGACTGCAAAACTCCCAAGTGCATCACAAATCAGATTAAAATGAAACTGGAAATGTCTTAACAAATATAAAGAAACAAAAATAAATAAAAATACAACATAAAAAAATTCTGGA
The DNA here is from genome assembly GCF_016433145.1 of Gracilinanus agilis. Taxonomy (NCBI): domain Eukaryota; kingdom Metazoa; phylum Chordata; class Mammalia; order Didelphimorphia; family Didelphidae; genus Gracilinanus; species Gracilinanus agilis. The sequence continues at coordinate 63,469,670 of NC_058134.1, read as the reverse complement.
ATCCAGGAAAGCCAGATTGTATGGAAGGAATATAGTAGACTGGGAAGAATCCATCACAGGAAAATCCCTTCACCTCTCTGGGTCTCATTTCCCTCATCGGTAAAATGAGGAATTTGGATTAGATGGACTCCAAGGTCCCTTTCATCTCTAGATCCATGATCTCATGCGCCTATGACAAGCATGTAATGTTGTCACAGCATTTCTTTTGCCATTCTGCATATTTCTTAATTTTATAAAATGTTTAATCGGCACCACTGGGAAAACAAAGTTGCTGATTAAAAGGACTTTTAACCTACTTGAAAAAAACCATATGGAAAACACTAGAATAGTCTAGAAAAACTCTTCAGAAAAGCATCATTAGAAGAAATAAGCAATGAATAAACAAGGAAAATATTGCAATAAGTAATAAATACTGTTGCAGGTTATTATGTAAATTTGTTAATAAATATTTTCTTAGATATCTTCCCTCTTCCCTAGATATTCATTACTACCTCCATGCCCATCCCATGTTTGGATTGGATGCTTTAGAGCAAGAAGATGTTGAGATGAGAGCTTACTTCCTATCCCTCAATATGTACTGTAGGCTAGTTTTGTTTTGTTTTGTTTTTTTGGGGTGGAGGGAGAATAATCTCTGAATTCATTATATATTTTCCTTTTCCAAATTGTCTTTTTTTTGTGGGGAAGGGAGGGAGAAGGGTATCCAGACTAACTTCAGGTAGAATCTCCTTTTGGTGATGCCTGAGGCACAGAGAAGTACTAAGTAACTTAATTATGGTCATATAAATGGCATGTTTGGAAGCAGGGCTGGTACGTAATTTTTTCTGATTCTCAAGGCAGCTCTCTTTCCACTAATATACTCTGCCCTTCCATTAATTTTCCACACAGCTAAGACTATTAGTCTATTAGCTGCATCAAATTATGTCAAATTCGGTGATGCTTATTGGATAGAAATAAAAAGGCTAGGGTGGATTTTTAAAAATCAGATGGATCTAAATCAGTAGCTAGGAAGACCCTTTTGTCCTCTGTAAAAGAACATTCTTGTTTTTCATTACTTTCATGAATCTCCTTCCACAACCCAGGAGAAGATGTATCCTTACTTTAAAAAAAAACAAACCCTTGACTTCTGCCTTAGAATCAAGGCTGTGTATTGGTTCTGCAGAAGAGTGGTAAGGATAGCAATGGGGATCAAGTGACTTGCCCAGGGTCACACAGCTAAGAAGTATCTGAGACCAGATTTGAATCCAGGACTTCCCACCTCTAGACCTGGCTCTCGATCTACTTGAACAACCTAGCTATACCCTTTTAATTTAAATTTAAATTTTTTAAATATTTTTAAAATTAAAATAATTTTTAAAAAATGTTAATTTTTCATAAAAACTACATTTAAAATTGTCATTTTGGGAGGGAGACTTATTTTTTTATCCATGTCAAAAAATGGATAACAATTTGACTTACCAAAGTTAATTAAAATAGATATTTATGAAGTCACTTGGCAGTGAATGGTTTATAATTCTACAAATGAATCCATGGATTTAGAATACATTTTCCCATGTTATACGTAATTGTCAATTGGTGCTGGAAAACAACAGGCATTTTAATTGTACTATTTAACTAAAACAAAAACAAGCCTCTTGTGTATTCTGATATATTCTTTTCTTTAACAATCTGTTTCAGCATTCACAATAAATTATTTTAATACATTTTATAATTATGTAATTTTATATAACAATGAATACTTATAATTTTATAATGATAATATAAATAAAATTATAAAGTATATAATTTTATCTATAAATAAATGTATGGGGTTTTATTATATTCAATTTGTGTTTCAAGCAGGTTAACCCAAGAAATGTAAAACATTGCCTTATGTATCTCAGACACTTAGTCTTTATTTTCTTCTCCCTACTTCTGCATAGACTAGAAAGAAAGAGATATTTTTCTTTATTCTTTCCAATAAATTACAGAGGAGACTCTGGGAACATCACTAACAGGGCTTCCAATACATAAACTATGGTGACCAATTAATAAAATTCTCCATTGTCTTAAATACTATATCATTTGAACATATAATCCTTAGTTCTGTACTTTCAAGCTTTAAAGCGTCTTAAATTAAAGCATTTTTTAATGTAGCTTCTTTTTTAAAATCATAGATTCCTTCCTCTCCCTCCCTTCCCGTTTAGGGCATGGGCCAATGGACAAATCCATTAATATTTAGATTGGTTTTAGATGATAAGAAGTTCGAGTGGGTTAAGAAGTTAGAAGATACTGCTATCACCTCCTGGGACTTCCCAGTTCTTGGAAATGTTCTGTCTCTGTGAATAGAGTCCATCCTTCATTGTGCTTGACTTTCAAGAACACAAGAATGACATCAGCAGCTGGAGAGAAGACTGACTAGCTGGCATGAGAGTGGAATCTTTGCACTTTGTTCACAGTGGGTCGATATTTTACTTTTTTTATGGCGGAAGGGATAAATAAACCTTTGGGTTTCTTTGATGTAATATGCAAGGGAAGAATTCAATTGTAAAAGAAAAACAAGCAAATGAAGGTTTGTGGACTATTTCCCTTTTACAAGATGCCCAATGACATCTTCTACTGTCTTAATGGAGACTTGGAGATTAATTCTGCTCCTGTCATCTCCTGAAATGTGACTAAAAAGAGACCTCTTTACCTTCTTTTATGGGAAGGATAGTTGACTTTTTCACCCTGCCTTTTATGCCCAAATGGCATGGAGTGTGCTCCTAGAATTAGCTTCAGCATTCCATGAGTTGTTTCTATTCATATTCTAGGTTAACAGCATTTAGTAAATAAAAATGAGTGGGTACAGGTTATGTTTTACTCCCAACAGATGCTACAAAGTAGTTCAAAGCACAGTAGCTTCAGAAAACAGGATATCCTTGGACTATGAAGTTAATTTGACCCATGTGCTGTCTAGAATATCAAAAAATTAGTCATTCCAGCTGATTTACTGCCAATGTATGTTTTCTCTCTCTCCCATTCTCCCCTTATCCTTCATTCTTCCCTACCCTACCCCCCCAGCATATCCTCTTAGTGGGACATGAGCTAAATAATATGATACATATAAATATGTATAATTGTAAGTACACATAGATTTTGCACACACAAACATACATATATGTGTATATAAATGTGTAGGGGGAAGCTAAGTGGTTCAATAGATAGAATGCCCGACTTGGAGTCAGGAAGACCCATCTTCATGAGTTTAGATCGGGTCTTAGACACTTACTGGCCCCAGGCTAGTCACTTCACCCTGTTTGCTTCAGTTATCTCATTTGTAAAAATGAGCTGAAGAAGGAAATAGTAAACCACTCCAGTATCTCAGCCAAGAAAATCCCAAATGGACACTAATGCATTGCTGGTGGAGTTATGAATTGATCCAACCATTTGTACTGTAAAAGATAGTATAATAATTAGGGGGATAGTTAGAGAAACAAATAATTCTCTGGGGCTTAAGCTGGGGTTTAAATTAGTCCCTCAGCTGGATTGGGGAACAGTGGAGAGGTAGCAGATAGAAGGAACTACACTCCAGGTAACATACACTAAGCTGGAGAATGGCTGGATAACAAAACAGATGAATAAAACCATGGTACACAAATCACAACTCACAGTGGGTTCACAATGTCACTAAAGTATCTGTGAAAGGAGAAAGACCAAGGAAGCTTTATGTAAAAGGGTTTAATAACTGAACAAGGACAGGGAGTGGAAGTAAGGAGTAACTACCACTAAAGTCTATTGGTAAATCAGGAACTGGAGGGATGGAGATGGCTAATCTATCACTAACACTACAGCAGATAGCCTGGGGCAAGGGCTGACTGGTCAGTGTTAAGAGTGTCTCACTAAGCTGTCCTTTGGCTATTGTCCAGATGTCTCAGCTTGTCCCAGGAACACAGGTAAAAAAGAGCAAGATAAATCCAATGAGGAAATCAGAGAGATGGAATTATCTGTATGTCCAACGTTACAGATAAAAATCCTATCTCAACCTGAAACTTCTTGGTCTTGCTAGAAGATCTTGTAATTAATGCCCATGGCACAGCTCCAAAGTTCAGAGATACCACACAACCCCACAGGCTCACCAAACAGTTGCTAAAACCAACTCCCACAGCCAACTGCCAGCTCAGAGTCTCTGTGAAAGTGTCCCCTCTCTCAGCATTCCAGGTTTGAAATATTCAGCTCCTGCTAGCTTTGCCTGGCAAAGTCTACTCTTTACTAACTAAGTCCTAATCTGTATTTTTCCCTACAACAGTTAACCCAAAGAGATAATAAAAATGGCTGTACAAAAACATTCCATAGCCACTCTCTTTGTGGTGGCAAAAATTGGAAAATGAGGGAATGTCCCTTGATTGGGGAATGGCTAAACAAATTGTGGTATATGATGGTGATGGAATACTATTATGCTATAAAGAATGATGAACTGAAAAGACCTCCATGAACTGATGCAGAGTAAAATGAGCAGAACCAGGAGAATATTGTACATAGTAACATCAATATTGTGGAATGATCAAATGTGACTTTACTACTAGTAGCAATGCAATGATCCAGGACAGCCCTGAGAGACTTATGAGAAAGAACACTATCCACATCGAGAGAAAGAACTATGGAGGCAGAAACACAGAAGAAAAACATATGATTTATCAGTTTATATGGGTATAGGATTGAAGGTTTGAGTTTTAAAAGATTACTCTATTACAAAAAAAGAATAATATGGAAATAGGTTTTGAGTGATAATACATATATAACCCAGTGGAATTGATTGTCAGGTCTGGGAGGGGGGAGGGGAAACGGGAGAGAGAACATGAATCAAGTAACCATAGAAAAATGTTTTTAAATTGATAAGTTAATTAAAAAAAAAGAAAATCCTAAATGGGGTTGCAAAGAATCGTATATAATTGAACAACAACAACAATATATGTCTGTGTTTTGAAATATCTGATTGTGAAATATGGTTGTAAGTGGTACTCTTTGTCATTACTATCATGCTGGTACAGGCCTTTATCACCTGGTAGCCAGGGTCTGGTTGTCTCAAATCTCTCACCTCTCTGAGACATCCTCCATTCAGTCATTAAAGTGATTTTCCTAAGGTCCAGGGCCAACCATGTCAACCTTCCCACTCTCATCCTTATAACCTCAAGGACCAAATACAAAAAAAATTTATCTGGAATTCGAAACCCTTCATAACCTAACCCCCTCCTGCCTTTCCAATCTTCTTGCACCTTTCTTTCTGCCATGTAGTCTTCAATTCAGTGGCACTGACCTCCTGGCTATTTCACAAATAAGATATTATCTCTTCAATCTGGACATTTCTTCTATTTGTCTCCCATACCTGGAATAAGCTCTCTCTCTAACTCCATCTACTGACTTCTCTTGCTTTCTTTAAATACCAACTAAAATCCTACCTTTCACAGACTATCTCAACACTGAAAAATCAAATTTCTTAACAATCTTAATTGGGCAGTTCTGAGGGATTTATGGAAAAAAACGCTACCCACATTCAGAGGAAGAACTGCAGGAGTGGAAACACAGAAGAAAAACAACTGCTTGAACACATGGGTTGATGTGGATATGATTGGGAATGTAGACTCAAAAAGACCACACCAATGCAATTATCAATAATATGTAAATAAGTCTTGATTGATGAAACATGTTAAAACCAGTGGCAATGCGTGTCGGCTATGGGGGGGGGGAAGTTGGGGTGATGAAGGGGAAAATAAGAACATGAATCATGTAACCATGGAAATTTTCTAAAAAATAAAAAAAGAATAAAAAAAGAAATAATGGGAAAAAGTTTAAAAAAATCTTAACTTTTATTTATCTTATATATAGCTTGCTTCAAATATATTTGTTTCCACATTGTCTCCTTCATTAGATTGTAAATTCCTTGAGAACAGATTTTATCTTTTACTCCCTTTTTTATATGCCCAAAGTTTAGCACAATATCTGGTACATAGTAGATGCTTAATAAATGTTGATTGACTGATTGAACATGGATTCAATAATCCATTCACTTGAAATATCTTTTTTTTTTGTAGTAGATCAGACCTGTGATCTCATTGGTATAGGAAACTTCTGATGAGGAATTTCCCTCTACTAATATAGACCAACACCTGTTCTACAACTTCTAGTCTTAGAAAGTTGTCTAGAGTACTGAGTCATTAAGTGACTTTCCCAGGATCACACAACCAGTATGTTTCAGAAATGAGATTTGAAACCAAGTCTTTATGACTCTGAGGGTGGTTCTCTATCTGCTACTCTATACTTGCCTCTCTTCCTTTTAAACTTGTTTTAATACTTCAAAAGATCTACTATTCCACCAATGTACTTCCTCCAACAATATCAATGAATTTATGATTTTGTAAATGATTCTCATAAGCCACCCATTCACTCAAACTGGATCATGTGGTGGCAAGCCACTTCTCCAAATTTAATTAGACTTGTTCTTAGGTAAACTTTTGGTAGCCCATTGGCAGAGCTTAAGCCACTTATTAGATTTTGAAACTGCCTCCATACCATGATTAGGCATTAGAACTACATTTCCACATATATGTATATATGTACACATATGCATATAACACACACATGTATACATACATATATGTATATAAATACTTGGGGTGTGGGTGTTGATCAAAGATTAGCACTTCTGGTGTAAGGGCTCGCCAAACCTTTTTCAGGGTAGCTCATCCACCTTTGGTGGTTACCTAGCACTCAATTCTCACCTATAGCTCCAAGAAGCTATAGTATATGTGGTGGCCACACTCTGGTAAACCATCTCAGCTGATGGGCTAAAACCAGTTTGAAAGTAACTGATGAGCCACAAACCCATCAATGAGGTAGGGGAATGTCTCTCCAGTCATGCAAGGACTTCCCCCTCTGGAATGAACAAATGAGAACACTTTGTTCCATTGGCCATGAAGGTGGCCAAAGCAGGGACTGTGGGGTGTTTAGAGCTTGGTCAGATATCAAAGATGCCAAGGTTATCCATTGCATTTCTGCCATCACTAGCCCTGGCCTTCATCTGACCACTATTTTATGCAAGTCTGCCTCACTTAAATCCAATTCATGCAAGAATCAAGATATCGTCTGGCCTTGGACACTTCCCAGCTGTGTGACCCTGGGCAAGTCACTTGACCCCCATTGCCCACCCTTACCACTCTTCTGCCTTGGAGCCAATATACAGTATTGACTCCAAGAAGGAAGGTAAGGGTTTAAAAAAAAGAAAAGAAAAGAAAAGAAAAGAAAAGAATCAAGATATCACTCTTTGATGTCATTGGTCCTCTTCAAGAGTGAAGGACAAATATATAAATGCATATATTTGAATATATTCATAAAAATCATTACTAAGCACTGTGTTTATGACATAGTGTTAAGTGTTGAAGGAGATTTAAAGTCAAAGGAGACTTGATAGAACACTTAAAGGACATTAAAATTGAGTATCAAGATATGTAACAAATATACAGATAAGAAAATTAATAAGAATATCAAATTTCATAAGAGGATTTTAAAGCACTTTGCCCACGTTCTGAAGTAAGGAGAGTAGAAAACTCCTCTTATACGCTATCTTTACTTAAGAAAACGGATTGTTCTTGGAAACTTGTAGTCTGAATTTTTTTTTTAAACCCTTACCTTCCATCTTGGAGTCAATACTGTGTATTGGCTCCAAGGCAGAAGAGTGGTAAGGGTAGGCAATGGGGGTCAAGTGACTTGCCCAGGGTCACACAGCTGGGAAGTGTCTGAGGGCAGATTTGAACCCAGGACCTCCCATCTCTAGGCCTGGCTCTCAATCTACTGAGCTACCCAGCTGCCCCCTGTAGTCTTAATTTTTGACCGCCAGGAATTTTCTCTTATGTGTAAAAGAAGAAAACTATTGAAGGGCTGATCAGAACACTGTTAGTAGAGAAAAGGGAGAATGCTGACTTCTCTCTGATGGAATACAGCAACAATTTGGGGGAGGATTTGCAATACTGTAGAATTTGAACTTTGAATGGGAGTCCTCCTTGCTGGAAGAGAACAGAAAGATGGTGACTTACCCAAGGAATTTAATGCCTTTTCATGGTGATGTGCTCATTACAATAAACTCAGCAGGAATTTGTTTTCTCTACATATTTCATTCAACTGAATGATAGTAAAGATGTGATCTAATGTGGAATATTGTTTGCAAAAGCTTATCCATTCTACATTATTCTCATGAAGGTATTGGTCAATATCACAGAAGAGATCCAGAACAAAATCTAAGTCAGAGAAGAATTCCCAATGACCTTACTGATCTCCAGATGTTGTTTGTGGATGATACTGGGCTAATTGCATCAAGTCCCAAGACACTGAGCCCCCTATAGGAGACACATAATCAGTCCAAAGAGTTTGTCCAGGGCAGTCAGGTGGCTCCATGGACCAAGAGCCAGGCCTAGAGATGGGAAGTCCTGGGTTCAAATTTGACCTCAGACAGATTTGTGTGGCCCTAGGCAAATTACTTAACCTCTATTGCCTCACCCTTACCACTCTTCTGTCTTGGAACCAATAACACAGTATTGCTTCTAAGGCAGAAGATAAGGATTAAAAGAAAAAGAATTTGGCCTCCTGAGGAAAACACAGGGAAAACTAAGTGCCTTTTTTTTTTTTAATTTTTTTTTTAAGCCCTTGTACTTCGGTGCATTGTCTCATAGGTGGAAGATTGGTAAGGGTGGGCAATGGGGGTCAAGTGACTTGCCCAGGGTCACACAGCTGGGAAGTGTCTGAGGCCGGGTTTGAACCTAGGACCTCCTGTCTCTAGGCCTGACTCTCACTCCACTGAGCTACCCAGCTGCCCCCTACTAAGTGCCTTTTGTACAGATTATGTTAGCATTCTATTAACTAAACACTCTATAGGGCTTATCTAGCAATATATACATGTTTTGGACAGACACTACAAATGAGCAATGGAAGGGACCCAGATTTAAACAAAAGAATGAGGGCTTGATGGATTCCCTTTAGGAAATTTCAAAGTCATCTCAATAATCTTCAACCTCTTCCTTGCATCTTTTTAATATCTGTATTATTCTAGTGACATTGTATGCCTGAGGGTAGGGTAAGGCATTGAATACCTCAGTTTCTGAAGAAATGAAGTTAAGTATTGCTCAAAGGTCAAAGGATACATTTCTTAAGGTGTGACATTTAATATACAAAAAATTATGAAGATGTCATATGAAGGTTGCCATTAAAGAAATAGGATGCCTTAAGAGATGGCAGTTTCCCACTCCCCCTCTCTCCACAACTTGACGGTCCTCAAGCAGAATCTGAATGACCATTTGTTGGATATGTTATAGTGGATATTCTTTTTGTAAATGGATTGGATTATGGTCATTAAGGTCTTTTCCAACTCAAATTCTGTTATTCTATAAAATGTGGGAGTGAAAAAAAATGGCAAGGCATGGAGAGAAAGAGTGGGATAACTGATAGAGTCTACATATTCCTTTGGTGTCCTCATAATGGCAAAAGGAAGAGAGGAAAACCCTGATCACATTGCTTGGTTCCCCTCTAAAGAACTTCTAGAAGACTTTGGGCAAGAGTTACATAGCATGGAAACGAACAAGTAAGCTATGATTTGCATCATTGGAAGGAGTACCTAAATGTTAGATAAGGTCACAGATCCTTTGGAGTATCCAATGTAAGCAGAGTTTATTTTAGTAGCACACCTAGTCCACTTTCCCACTTCCCACTCACATTAGAGCATTGGGTGTGCATAACACAGATCCTGTTGATCCTAAGAGAAACTCTGAGAAAGACAGGTGGTTTCCTAATACCATTTATTGCTCATGAGCCCCAATCAGTGTTCCCCATTAATTATCGGTTGCTATCAATTAGCCAGCCAAGCTTAAACAGCTTTTAGAAATAGGTATTTACAAAAGTAGTAAGAATAGCCAGTACTAAACCATTTCAGCAAAAGTTTGGGATATATGCTCCAATAAGAATATATAGAATTCAGTGAGCTAAAGTGAGCTCAAGCTTAGAGAGAATATTTGGCAAAGGGGTAACACCCAGCTCCTTATTGGAAATAACTCATTTTCTCTTTTTGCAGTGTCTTCATAACATTCCCTTATGGTGGGTATAATTCTTTTTTTGGACCTGACTCTGAGAGGTCCAGTCCCAACTCTGCCACTTACTATCTTGGGCAAGTCATTTCATATTTCAGGTGTTCAGTTTGCTCATATGTAAAATGAAGGAGTTTGAACTAGATAGAATCATAAGGGTTCTCAGAACTTAAGTCTTTGGACCTTTGATCCAATTACCCTGTGAGACATGCTCTTACATTTTGATGTTTATTTTATTATTAGAACCATAAGTGACAACAGTCTTGCCTAAATCACATCTGTCTACGTGATTGAAAAATTGTTCCTCTTAATATTTCCTGTATCCCCACAGCATTATGTCACCCTTGAACAAGATGAAGACTGTAATCAACATAATTACTTTGAAATCTTATAGTTTAAAAAACTTATATCAGCAAAATTTTTCTTAATTGTACCTATATTTGTCAGTGTCATCTTTTCCTCTTTACCTAGGTTGAGAACATGACATTTGTACAGAGAAAACACATTTCACAAGATATTGTAATCAAAAGTGGCCTCAAAGGCCATCTACTCCAACTCTTAACTGAGCAATAATTTCCTCCATATTATTACCTACAAATGGTCATTTGGCCTTTGCTTAAAGATCTCAGTGAGAAGGAACATCCTACCTGAACCATCAATGACTACTACTTGGAGCTGCCCATTCGACCATTTCCAAATCCAAAACCTTTTCTGTAGAGTCCATATCTCTTTACCTTTTCCATAAGAATAGCATGAGATGCTTTCCCAATGCTTTGCTAAAAACATTCTCTGATTTACCAGTCTAGTAATTCTATATGTGTCTCTGACATTTATGATTGTTTGACAGTAGACTGACAAGAGAGAGACAGAGACAGAGAGGCAGAGAGAGAGGAAGGAAGGAAGGAAGGAAGGAAGGAAGGAAGGAAGGAAAGAAGGAAGGAAGGAAGGAAGGGAAAATCCCTTGCCTCAAAGAGCTTATATTCAATCAAGGGAAACAACATGTATGCACATAAATAAATACAGTCATGGATATAGAGCTGGCCTTAAAATGAGGGCAATCCATGAGAAATCTAGAAAAGCAGATGAGGCCAGATTTTTGAAGGGCTGTGTATATATTTATAAAGAGTTTATATTTAACCCTGGAGAAAATAATTTGCCACAGATGGTTTTCTGAGCGGGAAAGTGACATGGTCAAACATATGTGTGCTTTGACCCAATACTTCCATTGTTGAGAATATATATTAAAAGTGTTAATAAAATACACCACCAAAAAGAGCTGTTTGTTCAAAGGTTTTCATAGCAGCAATTATATGCAGTAACCAAAAAGCCCGGAAGTAACCTAAATGGTGAATGATAGGGAAATGGTCAAATAAATACTGGTACATCAACGGAATAGAATATTTTACACTGGAAATAAAGCCAAGAAGTATAGAGAATATTATGCAATGTGGAAATACATTTATGAATAATACAAAGCCAAAATGTTTCAAAAGCAGAAGCAGAACAAAGCACACATCAACTACAGCCATGCAAGAATAAAAGTGAATGAGAAGGAATAAAAAAAAAAAACAGTTCTAACAGAGACTTAGTAGTGATTGAAGAGTTTTGTTTTATGTGTTAAAATTAATTTACTTGTGTTTAAAACCAAAGAAGTTTAATGTTATGTTGATTTTCAATATCATAAACAATTATTTAATATATTTTTGAAATATGTGTGCCATCAGACACAAAGAGTTGAAGGGAGCTGTAGAGAGAAAGATGGAATGTACAGATGGCTGAGTTTAGTATAACCCAATGCCAAAAAAATGGTGAGGCATATGCTTAATTAATAGAAAAACTATATGCTATCTTTGCAAATGAAGGATGGCCTGTTTATACCCACCTGTAGCTTATTTCTGGCTACAACCATATCATTCTGTGCAGAGTCTGGGGATGTCTTTGATACTGCTTCCTTGAGTTACACAACATGGCTACAACTAAGAATTTACATCTCCCTGCCAGCATCATTCTTCCTCAATAGTTGTGGTATTACAATGTTATTGATCTTTTCTAATTACAAATGTCAAATAGAGAGGCAGAATAGTTTATTGGAAAGGTATGGGTTCAAGAAGAATTGCAAACTTTTAACAACTTCATGAAAGATACCTCCAAGTCATTAATAATTAAAGAAATCAGACCTATCAAAATTTCATTCCCACTTCCTGTTATCCTGAACATGTTGGAAGAGCCATGGGAAAAGAGCTAATACTAATCTTAATACATTGTTGGTAAAAACTGAATTGTTTCAACCATTCTAGAAAAAATGTAGAATTATGCTTGAAAAAAGAAAGTTATTAACATGACCATAATCTTTGACCTTAAGATCCTTCATTTAGAAATATTACCCCAAAAGATCAGGCATAAAAACAGATTTTATATATATATATATGTATATATATATATATATATACACACACACCAAAATATTCACAGTCCCATTCTTTTGTTGTAGCAAGAAAATGAAAACAAAATTAGTGTCCATGGATTGAGAAACAGCTAAAGAAATTGTGGTACGTGAACATAAAGGCATATTATTATACCATAAAATGGCAAATATGAAGAATTAAAAAAACATCAGAAGATCTATAAACTGATTCAGATTGATGTAAATCAAGTCAAGGAAAAGTATAGAATAATTACAATATAAATGAAAAGAACAAAAAAATTCCGAGCCTACATAATTAAAGTAATCAAATTTAACCAAGGAGAAGAGTTGAGAAAATGTACCTAAACTGCAACGATCGGGGACTAAATATATGTGTAGAATAATGCATATACTGTCAGACATGGTTAATGAGTTAGTTGATTTTCCTAGTATCAGAGGCAGGGAGTTGTGGCTTAAAGATCTTTGTTTCATGAGAAGGTCTGCTAGGAAGGGAATACATATTCTGAATATATCCAGAAATTAATATGATATAAAAGGCATCAATTTAAAAAAAACTAATTAATGCTGACACTATTTGAGTAAGTTGGACAGATCATTGCAATTTCCTGAATGCCAATTTCTTATAGGGATAATAGTAAGGATGGTATATCTACCAGAGAGTATTACTGTACAGACAGTACTTGAAACACTATATAAACATGAACTACAATTGTTGAGTACAATCTAGAAGTGTGATTGGTCCAGACATTTAATGTGATCTCCAGAGTGGGTCTAAGGACTGACTGCATTGCCTCTTGTTGGCTACAGCTTCACTGTGTATTTTTAGGGTGGCTTAGTTGTGGATGCTGCATTGACGCCCAGGCTCAGCTATCAGCCTGCTGACAGATGTGCTCATATCCTAGATCCTTATCTCCAATTGCTCCATCTGGTAGCTTAAGGTCAAGAAAGCAAAATTCAAAGACAATTTTCAGGTTTCTGTTGACAGTGAAGATATATGGGGTTTTCTAAGAGAACAGTTGATACTTGATCTTGCTTTTTCTCAAGCCTTGAAATAAAAACATATAATCCAGTGCAATCGTATGTGAAAGAGGAGGGTGAAAGAGAACAGTGAGGATGAGGACTAGGGTGAGTGACAGTGAGAAGATAAGAAGAGAGGAAGAGAGAAAAGAAGAAAGAAGGGGAGGAAGAGGAAGAAAAAGAGGGTGGGGAGAAAGAGAAAAAGGAGGGAGGAAGGGAGAGAGAGAGAGAGAGAGAGAAAGAGAGAGAGAGAGAGAGAGAGAGAGAGAGAAAGGTCATCAGTATAGAAAAATTTCAAAATGTCAGTCCCAAGTGCTTTATATTACCTGTGCTTTCTTGAAATGAATTTGTTAGTAGTCAAGACTCATAGACTTAGTGATTCTTCTTTTTATCTGTAAAGACCAGTACTTCATCTCTGGTTTCCCTCTCCTATCCAATATCCCTGACTTCATGGTAGGGAAGGGTCAAGAGAACAAAGGAAACAGTTGCTCAGTTTCCTTCTGGAGTAGTTTAACCCCACATTATCCCAATGTAGCTCTGATAACTGCGATTTAGTTTATTTTTTATAAGTTTGCTGTCTTATTGCCTACCTGTCTGGCAATAATAAATGATGTATCTATTTTTGGACAGGGAGTCATTAGATTTGGGCCCAAATCTTACGTGTTTCTAGCTTAGAGACTGAGCAAAACATCCTTCTGAGAGCTTCAGTTTCCTCATCTAAAAAATACATGGCCCTAAAGGGTTGTAGGGAAAGCATTTTTTTAAACCTAAAGTCCCTGGGGAATTTCAAGTTTTAAATATAGATAGGCAACACTTGCCATCCTGCCCTGGCATTTAGGCCTAAAAGGACCATAACAATTCTGGTCTTATTCACTTCCCCCAGGAGGCGGCCAGGTGATGTAGAAAACAGCTGACCAACAATCCAGATGATGTAGATCTTTCCTAGAGGTTTCTTACATGGAGCAGGCTGAAGGACTACTCCAGGCACTTTCCAAATTCCACTTTCTTAGTACTGGACAATAGAGGGATACGATTTTGTTTCAGTGCAGAACTATCATCAGTGGGATACTCTGCTCTTGCAGGGCTTGTGGACTGACACCTCTTGCCCTATGCAAAGTTACCTCTTTTTCAGGCTTCCCTGATGGGTTAGTATCTTAGGCTGAATTTAAATGTGAGGTATTTTAACTGCTACAGCTGTCTTTTTTTAACTCTACGAGGCTGTTGTTTCTTGTACACTTGAGCTCTGATACAATTTAATTTTAATTTTATGCTCGAAAAGTAAGCATTAAAAACAGAATAAAACCCCATTCCCACCAATATCAAAATCTCTGGTCTTTGGGGCAGCAATCAGATGATTAAAGTGAGCCCTTGCATTGCTGCTTATGGTCTTATGGATATAAGACCTCTAGCTAGGATGGAGAAGAGGAGCTCGAAGCAGATTCTCCTTGAAGGACAACCATGAACCCTTCGAAACCACAGAAGTATCCTGAGCCAGATCTGAGAGATGATAGTAGAACCCCACCGTTTATCATAGGGTATACTCACCTTCTAGAGCCGACCTCTCTGGACCAATAGGATCGTGGGAGAACTAGCTTTCTTTCTCAGCTCCTACCAACCCTGGAATTTCCCCAACATTTCTGGCCGGCTCCCCGCCCCGGGCAGCTGATTCTCTTTAGCTAGTGAGAACATCGTTAAGTCCTTTTGTTTCTGCTCTGAACGGCACCCAGAGAGACGAGCAGCCTGTTGCCGTCCCAAGTGGTAAGTTGAGCGAAGTTGCAGGGGTAATACCTGCTCAGGTCGGAATAGAGGGAAGGAGAAGGGGCTCTCCGGTCCGCCCTGCACCTCCTTCCCACCTCCAGGTTTTCTTCTACAGAATTTCCAGAGTTTCTCACTACAAGTCCTTTACTCACGGCTATGCTCCCATTGTTATCAGACTCCCGCAGGAAGCCCAGGTTTGAGGGTTTGCGAGAGGCGCTTTGGGAGCCCGGAGGGTCGGGGGTTGCCTTTTGGTGCCAGACCCCAGCTTTGGTTTTTGGTGGCTGCCTCTTTTCCTGCGCAGGAAAAGGGTCCCGGAGCTAGAACAGGAAGAGGCCGTGCAACCTTCCCAGGGGAAGAGGACCCACATACAAACACTCCTGTACACACACGCATCACCCGACCCATCCCCATCTCCCCACCCCGCTCTCACCGGGTCTCTGAAAAGAATGAGCCAGACGAGCTCCTCTGGGTACTGTTAAAGCTGGGCTCCCGCTTAAACGAAAGCTTTTTCCCTCCTTCAGGTGGATGGATTGCTCCAAATTGCGGGAGCTGCTGCGTGGCTTGGCGCATCCCTCGTCGCCTTCCCAGTTCCCTAGTTACAGGACAGATGGTGGAGAGGTTGGACCAGGTCTTCCCCAGGGTTACTGTTCACTAGCAACAGCCCCTAAGATTGCGGGTGGTGGCGGCACGAGGGCAAGGACAAGCGGACTAGAGCGGTCAGAGTTCCCCTGCCCTTCTAGAAGCTACCGCCACCAAAGCTTTAAGGCTCTCTTCTCTCTTCTGCTCCTGGAGAAACTGATTTCTCCCCCTTTCCCCTCTCCCCCCACCCCCCACCCCCAGTGGTCTCGTGGACTGCACCTTCCCTGAAGCTCGCCAAGTTTGCTTTAACGGAGTTTCCCACAAACTTCGAAGGACTTAATCCTTGCAACAGAACCTTAGGCGTATCCTTTCCCCAACTGCCCCGTCTCTCTCGCTCCTGCAGCCCAGTCCTCCGACCCAGCACACAACCATCCAGAGAGCTAGGCTGCGTTCTATGGGTATCCAGGATCCCTCTTTTGGCACAGGGAGACAAGCTGACTGTAATGTCACGCTGTCGCAGGTGCCTCACGTGGCCCCCACCGTCGAAAACGTAACGAGATTCCCGCTCCCCTTTGCACCAACTTCCCTCCCTAAGAGACTGCTTTCTCCAAACTCTTCCCCCGATTCTTACAAGGAATGAGAGAAGAGAACTCAAGTGGATATAGTCCCGGTGGTGACGGTTGGCTGTGTTCAGAAAAGCCTGGGGAGAAGGCGCCTAACGAAGGAGTCTAGCATGAAAGGGGGAAGGGAGCATCCGCTCAAATACCTTTGTGTGTGACTTTAACACGCCCAATAATTCAGCATATGGTTTCCGTGTCTCGCTTGTTGAATACAAAGAATGACTCCGAGCCAAGGGATTCTCCCAACGCCGAAACCAAATGATCCTTATTTAAGGGGTGCCGGAGTGGCAGGAAGATGGATTTTTGGTTGAATTGCAATTAAGGGGAGATAATTACGCCCTGAGCTGCTCAGTATATTAATATTTATCGCCTCGGGGCTAGAGACAAGAACTTTTCCCCCCTTTCTTTCATTTCTCGGGTTTCCCACTGTCAGTTCTGTTTCCAGGCCCCCGCCTACCCCGCATCCCCTTAATTCCACCCCCCCCCCCGCCCCCGATCTTGTACACACACACTCACACACTCATTCACTCACTTCCAACACAGCAGGAGAGCTCTGGTTTCTGCAGCCAAGGATTTCTGGGATGACCTAGGTGGAGAAAGTCTAGTGGGTTAACTAGGGGCAGCCGAGTGCAGCCTTTGGGGCTTCCCCTAATTAAATGTGCAATAATCGTTGGATAGATTGATCCCGCCTGAGAGACTGAAGCCCGCAGCAAGTGTCCTGAGACTTAAGAGGACGAATGCAAATATTAGTTGGGGCCTGGCTCTCTCGCCCCAGTGGGTAGGAACTACGGTTGCCCCCACACACGCCCTACTTCGCGTCCCTCACCTCCGGCTCCTTGCTCAAGTCCCAGGATTTCACTTTATTAATTACACAAATATTGCATCGCCCGCAATATGCTTCCAGTTCCTGGGACATATGTGCGAAGGAATTGTTCCAATAATTAGGCCTCTATGTGTTTGCTGCTGCGCTCCCTTCCTTCCTCCCTTGAAACGAGAGGAAAGGTAACGAAAGTGAGACTAACAATTGCTCAGATTCACAAGATCACAAATCTAGATCCAAAATCTTATTTTACAACTGAAGAAACGACAGCCTAGAGAGACGAAGCAACTTGTCCAGGATAGGTAATAGTATGAGGCAGGGTGGCAGCGGCCTCCCAGGTCAGGTCTGTCTCCTCGTTCCTCTCCTCACCTGCAGCCTTAGTCCCATTTAACGGCGGAGGAAAACAAAATGAGAAGAGTCTTGCTCTTTCCAATAGACTCGACAGCTAGTAAACGTTAGGGCGGGAACAGAAATCCAGACCCTCAGCCTACAAACACAAGAAGAGATCTGGCTTTCCACCTTGCAAGGATGGGGTGGGGGTGGAGGTGGGGGGGAAGCTAATCATTGCCCTTCTTTTTTAATGATTTGCAATGTAAATTTATTTAATATCGGTAAAGAATAGTGCCATGCTCGGAGCTAGTCCTTAGGCTGCTCTGGACCGACAAGGAGCTAGGGGTTGCTACTGCTAAACGGTGCCACACTCCAGGCCTCCGGTTCAAGATCAAGGCAATTTAGTTTGCGAAGACACACACTCCTGATCTTTATCATACCTCCCTTCACCAGCCAGATGCCACTCAACACCCACACACCCACGCACCTTCTTGGCCTCTGACCCAATTTGGGGAAACTCCCTAAGCTCCTCTAACCCCGAGATTTGCAGGAGGCTTAGCCAGCAACTTTTCTCCTTTCTGCCTGCCTTTCCTTATACCCCTCCCTACCAGTCATTTGGAAACGTTTGAATGACGATTGCGATTTGTATTTCTTGCCGTTTACTGATTTATAATACTACCCTCCCGCCGCCCACCCGAACAATGGGAGGGAGGGGAGATAAAGGGATAGAGGCGAGACTGGGCCGGACGGCTAAGGTTGTACGTCTTGCCAATCGGGAGCTGGGGATTGGAAATGTCCCCGCCTAGCTTCCCTCCCACCCCCCAACCCCCCTGCAGGGTTTCCCTGCCCCCACCCTGCCCGCTGCCATCAGCAACGCCTGGCGCTGATCAATTCTCATGTAATAAACGAGTGATTCCACTGGGAGCTCCGGCTCGTCGTTCCCATGGCAACCGTGACTACCTACTCGCACCCTCCCTATCTGTTTCGGACTGCTAGGGGAGGCTGAGCTGGTCCATGGAGCTGCCCGACGCTGCTGTTGTTGCCACCATCTCCCAAATTGCCACTTCCACAGTGTCCACCGCTACTGCTGGCCCAATCGCTGTAGCTGCGACCCTCCTCCTCCTCGTGGTCGTCCTTCTGGTCCTTTTTCTCTTCCTTCGTAGCGGCCCCCAAGCCAAGTATGTCTCGAGTCAAAGGCACAGCCAGAAGGACCCGGCTCTGCTGAGATCCTGCAACACATAGCCACCCTGCACAAAGGAAAGCTCACGCTCCATTCTAACTTCCTCCGAAAGGAGCTCCTTCCCAAATTATCCAAGCCCCCCATGAAGCTGCAAACGCCATGGCTCCTCCGCACTCAATCTCTTTCGGCCTTTTTAATGCGAACAGCACCTGGTTGTAAGGCTTTGGCAACCAACTCAATGACCAGGAAGTCTAGAAAAAAGTGTGTTTGCTGAGAAACCCGAGAAAGTTGAATTATACTGATTTTATTGATTGTGCATTACGTTCTATCTGTGTTCGCAGACAAATAGCCTTCACGGGCATACATACAAGTGTTCTTCATAATTTCTCTGGGGCAGTCACACAGGAGAAAAATAAAGCAAAAAATCTGATTTGTAGCAGACCTGGCACAGATCATGAAAATGTCATTACCTACTTGCCCAAATAAAGCATTATTGTGTGTAACTTACTAAAGGTGGAATTAAGTTGAAGAAATGGGTTGATTAAGCAACGGTGCTTTGTGATGACTGAAAATGACATGCAGGGCTGTATTCTATTATTTTTCCATGTGTTTATCAATCCAGAACTGAGACAGAGAGAGAGATTTCAATTATTATTTTACTCTAGGACAATAATATGCTCAATGCAAATATGTAAAAGCAACTCTCTCCTGTGGGTAAGCATAATTCATATACAGATAATGTGATTTGTCAATTTCCTTATTTATCATTTTCAAAAATTCCTAGAAAAGTGTTTTAGGTACCTGCCATGTGATCCACTTTTGCATGAAAAACTCATGCAAAACCCAGAAACAAAATTTGTCATACAAAAGAGGAACTGATTTTCAGATGTTTGTCATTAAAATGCATTTGTATGGGATTTTTCCCCAAATGTACACACAATTCAATAATTTTTAAGTGATATTTTTAAAAAAGAATTTCTCAACTGACCTTTGAGGTTTAAAAACTTCTTAACATTTTCAATTTCTATTCCAGAGAAAGATTTATTCCAACAATGTTGTTTTAATAAGAGTTGTTGATCATTCTGTTCGACAGTGTTCTGCTGGAAACAATTTATACTGCTGACTTGTTCCTTTTACCAGGATGTTTTCCCATCCACTGACAGTGAATTCTGGGAAAGATCCTTTATAAATGCACCAGAGAGGGCACGAGTCCTATAGAGCTAAAGGGGACTGGCAGACTTATTTAGATGACTCATCAATTTTAGAAGCCATAGCTCAGAATCACAGACCTCAGTATTGAAAGGGACCATCCAATTTATTTCTTTGTAATTTAAACTGACACAGTCAAGTAATGAAATGATTTATACACATTGATTGCAAGCATTCCAGAGTATAAAAGCATGTTGATAGCACCAACTCAATCTGTTTCCAGGAGAATAATCAACAAGAACTTAAATAGGTGAGAAATTTAGCACCTGATACAACCATCTAAAAGATGTGTTTGAGGTTTATGTCATCCTACTTGGAATTGACGCTAGAGGAAAAGGAGAAAAGAGCAAAAACACCAAAGAAGACAGAAGTCTTATATCCTTGACCCAATTGACATCACGTTAAGAATTCTGTGGCAGGTATATAGTCAATGCTTCATTAGTGACCTTTGCTATTACTATCATATTTTGCTAATATATTAACATCCCCCTCTCATTGTGCAAGAAGTATATTCGAAGAGAGAGTCTTCTAATGAAGACTAATGTCAAATATTCAAATTCCAAATACGTTATCTACCTTGGTGACATTTTGATTTAAATCCCAACCACCTAATTGTCTTCCATGATAGAAGGCAAGGTACTCTAGGACTGAGATTGTTCCTTTTTTTATTTTTTTAATCATTCCATCACCAGCACCAAGCTCAGTGTTTATCAAATAGCACTTATGGTCCCTAATAAATAATCTCTAGGAGGAGATATACAAGATGCACTAGATGTATGAGGACTGATGCCATGGAAGAGTCAATAATGGAAATCAAAGTTGAAAGTTGAAACAACTAGTATTGAGTCAGGGTTGAGTGGGAGGGGGCCCAACGGGAGCCAGCTTTTCTCAAACATTCTTGTGACCCTGGGGTTTTTTTTGGTTTATTTTTTTTTAGAACTGATACTATCATTTTGAAGACTGAAGAACAATAAGGGTTAGGCAATTGGGGTTAAGTGACTTGCCCAGGATCACCGAGCCAGGAAGTATCTGAGGTCAATAACCCTATTTCATAAAATTACACATTGGGGTTTCCTCTCTCAGTAAAATTTTGCTTGCAGTATCCCAAGTCAAAGGACAGACTCAGCTAGTAATTCTAGCAGCCCCTTTTGGAAGAAATTTGGCTAATGTAACTTCAGTCTGGCCACATTCATGCCAGTGAAATTCTGGCCCTAGTCAGACTTATCTTTCACAACCCACAAGTCAAAATCGAAGCCAACTGGGGTGAAAGACTGTTCAGAAGGTATGAGTAACAGCAAGCAGATGGTTTTCATTTTTACGGAGGCAAGTGAAGAAGGTTCACCAGTCTGCATAATTTAACATAGAGTTAAAATACACAATATTTCAGTCATTTCTAAAGCACTGATCCCAACACAAATCAGCCACTATGAATAAATGCTGAGTAGATTGCTATTCTTAAGGAGAGAATGTAACACTCAGAGCCTCTTGAAATTCCTAGCTCCCTTCAAAGCTTAGCTCTGGTGCCACTTCCTGCATGAAGACCTTTTTGTCTCGCTTGTTAGTAGTCTTCCCATGCTAGAAATTCTCTTGTACATATTTTGGATTTACTTATCTATGTACAGGTTGTGCTGATCCCCCCCCCCCCCTCCCAGAAGCTCCATGAGGGCACAGCCTTTTGATTTTGTCTCTTTTTGCCCCCGGCTCTGCACATAGTAAGTGTTTAATAAATGCTGGCTGAAGGTTCCAAGAATAATACCAAATTTCAAATGCTGTTGCCTTTTAATGAAGTCAATTTGCATCCCAACTATATGTAACTCAAAATGTTTTTATAACAAACATATGTGTTTGCCTGCATGTCTTTTCTGAATGGAGTCAAATCATTCTGATTGTCTTCTCACCACACAAGTTCTGCTGTACTGGACCCAGAGATGGAGTCTCCTTTTCTCTGATGGGAAAGCCTAGGAAATAAAGTAAATCAAATCCTACCACAAATTGTGTAGATTCCAGGGATCCGTACGACCACGCTATGTTGGCTGACCCTTCCCCTGTCTGAACTAGACAGTTTTTCTTCTAAGTCAGAATCGCCTTATCTGAGCAGACATCAGTGGCCTGTCAGCTCAATTGATCGTGGGGCTAAAGAGGCCACACTCCCTGGTTCAGTCCCTATAAGAGCCAGTTTCATTTCATGTCATCAGCTTTTAACAGTCACAGCTTCGTGCTCGGTACAGCTAATCTCCTTTTAGTTTATGACACTGGTTTGTACCGGAGCTATAATTAACGAGTTCCGTATTTTGTACTTGTGCTCACGATTCATTTCGAGTCGACTAAACTCAGTTCAAAACCAAACTCATCACAACTAGTGAGAAAACAAACCTATAGATCAGGAGCATCGTCTCATACAAAGAATTGCATTTTCGCAAGCACTAAAGGCCTATCCAGCTAAATCTCCTAGAAGAGAATGTGGAACATACTTTAAATAGCAAACATTTCAAGTAGATTCCACATGTGGAATTTTGAAGTGACAAATTAGATTTTTTTAAAAGACAATAAGGAGCTATTTTATTTTGTCGAATGCAAGGCACTCTGCGAATCTTAAGGCACTGGATAATGTCAGCTATTGTTACTTTTAGAATATGAAGCCTTCCGTTGAAGGAATTTTGTCATAAAAGTATTCTGTGTTAAGACAATGCTCTGACTGGCACGCATGATGTTGTTGCTCAGCTGGGAATGGAAAATACTCAGACAATGGAGAAAAAGAAGGTACACTAAGTCCTAGGAATGGTATATTTGGAGTCAGGGGAATTCCAGTGGTCCAAGGAGAGGAGGAATAGCTTTAACACATTAGTGGGAACAGTGCATCCAGAAAATAGTACACAATGCTGTAAGCTGAATGGCAGACATTTTATCTTAGAGCATCCACCATCCCCTCCTTTATACCTTGCCAAATGTTTGCACATCAGTCTACTGGGGGGATTTCTTCATCTCAGAGGCACCTGTGGTTTTATCCTAAAATTCAGTGGTAAAATAAAATCTATTTCACAGAATTGCATTTTTCCAGCCAAGAGGGCTGGGATACATTTCTTCTGTAAAATTAAGGGTGGTTTTAGTCTATGTCCCATAGTTCTACAGTTTCTAAAGAACTAAAATTGTGTATCTTCATCTCTTCCTTTCTCATTCCTGGAATGTACACCCTCCTTTCCTCTACCTCATACACCACCCCTCTCTACTTTTAAATTGCAAGGAAACCTTTCTGGATGCACAGTTTCTAATGCCTTCTCTCCTAGTCCACTTTGTACATATCTGTATTGATTCACATATTTATGCTGTATATTTTCATAGGTTCTTGTCTTTTCCTCCATTAGAGCATACTCCTCCTGTGAATAGGGACTGTTCCATTTTTTTTTTTTTGGTACTTATATCTCCAGTGTCTAGCAAGTAAAAAGATTTTAATGAATGATGGTGGTTGATTAGCATCACCAAGAAGGCAATGGAATAGTGTATGGTAGGTGGGAGTAGGCTGCTATATAGTATCCACAAGGAATTCTACAGAGGTGGTATTTTTGTTGTTCATTCACATCAGTCATGTCCACCTCTCTTCATGACCCCATTTTGGGGTTTTCTTGCCAGAGATACTGGAGTGATCTGCCACTTCCTTCTCCAGCTCATTTTACAGATGAAGAACTGAGACAAACAGTGTTAAGTAACTTGCCCAGGGTAACACAGCTAATAAGTATCTGAGAAGAGATTTGAATTCAATAAGAGGAGTTTTCCTGATGCAGGTCCACTGCTCGAGCCACCACATCACCTAACTGCCCCTTTAGAAGTGGTATATAGGATGCCACAAAAATGAATCCTTCTGATCATGAAGTGAGCAGGAAGGCTAACTGGTGAACAGGCTATATGCTCTGTGGGCATCACATGTTAAGAGAATATAAGTAACCCAAAAGATGCACTACCCAAGCTGTACTTACAGGAGAACACAGACAAGAGAGTTGTAGAATGGGTATCCTGTGTGGGTAGACTTACTGGTTGATTTATTTTTTAGAGAAACTTTTTTTGGTATGATTATGAATCTTTTTTATGAGACTCTACAATGTAACAAGGCTAAAAAAGTTACTATAAATCTCAATAGATTTTAAGAATGGTGATAGGACTAGTAGTCTTCCCAAGCTCCTGCCTTTGTTAATATTTATTAATAGATTTAATTGTTTTGAACTTGATGTTTCATCAAAATGATACTTCCTTTGTTCCCAATGGATAATAGGACAATTCTAATTTTATCATCTGACTTAAGAGGAATAACCACTGTGCAATCTAAACCATTTTAGCACCATGAAACCTAACATGTCGAGTAATTGTGAAGAAACTATATCAAAGATGATAGAGAGCTAGCCCGGAAGCCAAGAAGACCTAGGTTCAAGTCTTACCTTGGCTGTGTGACTCTGAACAAGCCACTTAGAATCTGAGTGTACTTTTAAAATATTTTTCAAATGAAAAGTTACAGAAGAGTAACCAGCTTGCATTGGTAGGAGTAATTTTCATATTGGAAAGCCCACCAAAGAAACATAAGGTTGTGATTTTATAGATATCTCTAGATGTATATGTTTGTATGTATTTGTGACCAGTTCCTAAGAATGAAGGATTAAGAAGAGTTCATCCACTAAAGTCTTCCTCCAAGACCTTGAAGGCCATGCCAAAGGAGCACAAGCTCTGGTGGACTCTACCAAACTGGGAAGATCTTGAGTACAGGTTTGATCACCAGCTCTTTCCTTTTGGTCTGAGAACCAACGTGATTAAATGTGGTGAGGCTGGCCATTGGGGGATCATTATTATAACTGCCTTTTGTCACAGTGGTTCACAAAATCCGCCTATTGAGAAATGGAAGGAGCTTTCACCCCATGTAAATGCAGATCCTTGAAGTTCTTAAGTATGTCACAAAAAGACAAGAAGAAGGTATGGATGGGTGTTGATCCACTTCAGTTTGGGAAGTTCAGTAATAATTTATATACAATAAGCTGAAGGGGAGAGAGAGGAGGAAGAGACAGAAAAACAAAGATAGACAGAGACAGAAAACAGAGAGAGAGAGATAGCTAGGGAAGGGAGAGACGGTAAGGGAGGAAGAAAGAAAGGAAGGGAAGAGAGAAGAGCAGGGGGGAGAAAAATGGGAAAAGGAGGAAAAGAGAGAGGGGGGAGACAGAGAAGAGAGAGGGAGAAAGGAATGGGAGTCAGGATGACTTAGTTGATAAAGAGATGACTTGGAGGTAAGAAGGTCTGAGTCTAGTTTCTACCTTTGACACATACAGACTATGAGAGCTCAAGCAAATCACTTGACTTAGTGCTCCAGGCAACTCTCTATATTGGTAAAGGGAGTTTACTTAACCAGAAGTTCCTTTTTGTAAATGAAATCCCATTCTCATATATTCTTTAGCCCTTTTTTTAGTTTTAGGCTCTATTTTTTTCAAGTAAATAAGCCCTCTTTCCTCAATTCACAGTGCAATTAGCAATTACAATTATGTATTATAATGGTGTCTGGAAGCAAAATTAAATGACAGATAAAGGGATTCCATTTCCAGGGACTTCATTATTTACATCCATAAAAATAACTCATAAATACATGTGATATTTGGGCGTCTGAATCCTCAGGCAAACTTGGGCTCTGCCCCTGTGATCCTCATCCTCTTGCAAGAGAATCTTTTGCAAGGTTTCATTTGGATTTTTTTTTCCAGCCAAGGGAATGATTTTTGGATTTGGGTTTACTTGTGTTTTCCATCAGCTCTAGAGGCCCTTAAGTGTGGCCTGGAATATGAATCTTGGCAAGATGGAATGGCCAAGCCAGCTTTCCTTTCCAGAGCTCCTTACTCTTCTCCCAGGTCTTTGGATGGAATTTGAGCAAAGCTGCTGCTTCTAGGCCTCAGACATTGATGTGCCTGAGAAGCCACTTCAAAAGAGAACTCAATTTTAAAAGTTACTTTTAAAGGAGAATTGGGTTTACCGGAGCAGGAAGTTTGTATTTGGAGACAATGGCATTCACCAGGGTCTGTGCCTGCCAAACAAGAGAGCCCCAGACAAGAGTCCGGTGAGTGGCTGTTTATTGTATGACTGCCCAGCTCTGGGGCTGCTTGTTTAAGTGGCCCCTGCAAAGGCACTTAACTCTTCACATGCAAGCCCAAATTGTTTAAAATATATCCTGTGGGGGAGGAGAGCAGGAAAGGGAAAAAGAAATGTGAGGCAGGGGATGGAGGGGGTTTCAAAAACTCTCCTTTCTAGATGTGTCCCACTAAACAACCAATGTTACATCAATAAAGTGCATGAGTGCCAACTGTGTGCATTATGCTGTTTGGGGCATTAAAACAGCGGTTGAGTTTTCCCTTTTTAACAATTAATGGATTTCTTAGAAAATTTATCTTCTCTAGTTATATGTTGTTCATTTTCAACCTCCA
The DNA here is from genome assembly GCF_016433145.1 of Gracilinanus agilis. Taxonomy (NCBI): domain Eukaryota; kingdom Metazoa; phylum Chordata; class Mammalia; order Didelphimorphia; family Didelphidae; genus Gracilinanus; species Gracilinanus agilis. Next base: position 63,443,210 of record NC_058134.1, on the reverse strand, counting down.
GAAGTGTGGGGGGAATGAAATACTGGTTGCCTGATTATGGGATAAAATGTGTGAAATGGGGGAGCTAAGAAACAGAAATAACATATCCCTGACAATTTTCCCAGTGGGAATTTAGCATTTAATTTAGCATTTCTGTAAGTTTCATTAACTCTTTGGATAGACCTTTGAGGTACAGCAAGGTGGCACAGTGGATAGAACACTCTATGTGGAGTCAGGAAGATGAAGTTCAAATCCTGCCTCACAACTTAAAAGGTGTGTGATCTTAAATAAGTGACCTAACCGTTGTCTCTCTTTCTTTCTCTATGAAATGTTCCCCGGGATCTTGAGTGAAATATTCCCCAGGGTCATGAGGATAAAATGAAATCATACTTGGAAAATTAGGGGTAGCTAGGTAGCATAGCGGACAGGGTGCTTGGCCTGGAGCCAGAATTCCTGAATTCAGACATTTACTAGCTGTGTAACCCCTGTTTGCCTCAATTCCTCATCTGTAAAATGGGACACCCTGGAGAAAGAAATGGCAAAAGACTCCAGTATCTTTGCTAAGAAAATCCCATAGACATGGGCTCACGTCAAATCAGTCAAACCTGAAGACTAAATGACACCAAAACCTGGAAAATACTTTGTATTGTATAAACACTAGTTAATATTACAAAATCTAAGTTGAAAAGAATTCTAACAACCCCTTAGTCCAATCCACAGGCAATTAAGAGCTATATCTTACCCTCTAAGTGGTTACGCAGCCTTTGTTTGAAGACTTCTAGTGAGAGATGACCCACCACCTTCCAAGGCAAGCCAGTCCCCTTTTCAAAAGCAAGCCAGTCCCTTTTCAATTAGCCCCATCTGTTAGGATGTTTTTCCCAGCTTCAGGTCACCATTTGGTTCTTTGTGGTTCTTGTCCATTGCTCCTGATTCTGTCTTCTAGGGACAAGAACGAGCCTCCCACTGCTTCCATATGACAATCTTTCCCAGACTCATGGGTCACACCAAGTGAAGTGACGTCTTAAAAGTTTCCTTGAAGTCAGACACTGAAATGGAATTCCAATTCCTTTCTCTATAAATCTCATCCGACTGCATAGCCTATTGAGGCATATTCCTTTTGGAGCCAAAGACCACTCCTTTACTGGGCTGTGTATTAGACAAAATACAGATGGATAATCATAACAACTCCCCCACTTAGCAGTATTCTAAGATTTGCAAGACATTCTCCTTAAAATAACCCTGTGAAGGAGTGCAGGCATGACTACTCCCCTCCATTACAGATGGAGAAACTGAGGCATGGAGGACTAAATGAATCATCTCTCTTCTCTTAGCAAGGGTCCACAAGCAGGCTCCAGACCCCAAATTCCCTGACTTTGAGTCCATGTTCTATGCATGCTATACCATGTTGCCAATGAGTAGACAAAATACATGAAACTTTCTGTTTTCTGTTTGTTTCTCAAGCAGAAATAACATCAGTTAAGCAGAATTCCAATTTTCCCTCAAAGTCCATCCCTTTTGATTTTATACATTTAACAAAGAAGGCTTTATTTGAATTATATAGGCTCTAAATTCGTATATGCGCACCAGGGATCAGCCACATATGCCGAGCGCTGCTAATGCTACCCAGCAGTGGGAGAAGCTCGGAAGTCTGCTTCCAGGAAAGTAATGATGACATGTAATCGAAGCACCTTAGAGAGGCTTGAGCACATGTGGATTTCCCGTAAATGGTTGCAGATTGCTAACCACATGGTCAGGAGAAGCCTTTTCAGTTGGCTGAATAGATGGAACTCGGAGTGCCTTCAAAAGGCACAAGCAACCAGAGCCTTGGCTTCATCTCTGTTGGCTGCTTAGCCTCAGTTCTATTCCTTTGCTGACATTGTCTAGGAAGAGACAATTGGGGAGAGGCTCTCTCTCCCTACCGAGGACCAGATGTGACCATGAGAACAGGTTTTGTTGCCTTGACTTTTATCCTTTACCAATTGGGGTGAAGGTTTTGGTTACTCCCAACCTTGCCAGTTTTGTACAGTCAGGAGAGGAAGGGTCTGGAGTCCTGGCATCTCAGCATCCCAAGGTCCAGGTTTTATAGCCTAGTCAGCATCACTGTCCCAAGAAACAACGATCGACCTTTGAGACTCAACCCAGCAGTAGCCAACACAGAGGCTCATCTGAAAGTCACACCTCATCTAAACAGAATCCTGGAAGGACAAATGCTATAGGAACCATGCTGAGAGTGAGGCCACTGTCCCCCAAAGCCCAGGGAAGGATCAAGGAGAGTGTACCCTGAAGATATAGGAGGAAATATTTGGGCTTTTGTCCTCGTATTATTTATTAAGCTTAAAATTGCTCTAAGGCACTTGGGACATCTAGTATTGGGTAAAATATCAGTTATTTTATCAGATAAAATATGAGATAAAAGTGAATTAATGTTAAATATTCAGTAATGTCTAATTGGAGCATTAGACCTTGGCACCTAAAAGAGGAAATCCTTGCAGTTAGCACTAAAGACAATGCCATTAAAGAAGCAATACCCCCAAAGCCCTTAGAAATCCTCCAACCCTAAGAGAGCAGGTATAGAAGTCCGACTCTAGCATAGCAGGGCAGAATGTGTATTTATTCCTAGAAAACTTGTAGCTGCCACAGCAACATTTTCAGCACCTGCTGTCACAGAGAAGTGAAAATTGGGTCAGAGGCACAAACTCAGTTCTCCAACATGGCAAACTCTAACACGTTTTAAGATATAAAGCTGGCCCATTATTGCTAGAGAAGATACTTCAGTGGAACCAAGAGCTCATCAGTATGGGCTCTCCCAAGCTTTTCCCCACCCTGGACTATGGAAGATGGTGAGCCAATACAATAATGGTCATGGGTGAGATTTTTCTTCTGATTTATACATGCAAAACATATTAATATTAGTAGAAAATGACAACCTCTGAATTCTTCTTCCAATCTCTAATACATGCATGAAACCACTACTAATATCTAAAGGGCAGCTAGGTAGCATAGTGGATAAAGTATAGTACGCAGTCAGTAAGACTTGAATTTTTTTTTAACCCTTACCTTCCATCTTGGAGTCAATACTGTGTATTGGCTCCAAGGCAGAAGAGTGGTAAGGGTAGGCAATGGGGGTCAAGTGACTTGCCCAAGGTCACATAGCTGGGAAGTGTCTGAGGGCAGATTTGAACCTAGGACCTCCCGTCTCTAGGCCTGGCTCTCAATCCACTGAGCTACCCAGCTGCCCTCAAGTCTTGGAATTTTAATTCTGTCTCTAATACTTTCTGCCTGTGTAATCTGGGTAAGTCATTTCATCCCTCTAGGCTTGTTTCCTTATATGTAAAATGGGGACAGTAATATCTACTTCACAAGATCAAATGAGATAACACAAGGTAAGTGTTTTGCAAACCTTAAAGTAGTCCATAAATCTTAGCTGTCATTTTTATAGATGAACATATGAAGTGCCTAGGGTCTTGGATGGTCACACAAAAATAAACTCTAACAACAATGTACTGTTAATTTTCCACTATGGTTAGTTTTAAAGGAAGAGGATTAACGGTCAGACTCAATATTCAAAACCTGTGTCTTCATAGGCAGAAGCAAGTAATTTCTTTAATAAATATGAACAATCACCTTCTTGTTATCAGCTGAAGTAGATATCATAGCATCATAGGTTTAGAGCTTTCTAGAAAGGAAGCTAGAAGTCATCAAGCCCAATCCCCTCATTTTACTGGTAAAGAAACTGAGACCTAGAGAGATAAAGTGATTTGATCAGGGTCATGTGGATCACACCACTAGTGTCTGAGATCAGATCTGAACTCAGTTCTTTCTGATTCCAGGTCCAGTACTCTTATCCAGTGATGTCAAGCTCAAATAGGAACAGATCACTGTACCACATTTCTACTTAGAAAAACAAATCCATGTTGCATTGCATTTTTGTTTATTTTATTAAACATTTCCCAATTAGATTTTAATCTGGCTTGGGTAGCATCAGAGAGTCTTTTAGACTGTGAGTTTGACACCTCTGTGTCTTACCTAGCTGCCTCTACATAAAACCCCTATTATTACCCATGCAAAACATGATTAACAGGCTTCATCTATAAAATGAGAGGATTAGATAAGATAAAAAGTTTTTAATCTGGAGCCCATGATTTTAAAAATATTCTTTATTTCTAATTAATATTTTATTTTTCATAATTATTTTAAAATATTCTGATAACCACTTCAATAGACCTGGTTTTCTTTATGATCTTATATATTTGATGCATTTTGCTCTCCTGTTTAGGTATCATGCCCTTATTTGTGTCATAAAAGGAATTTGGTAGGACTCCTTCTTTGTCTACTTCCTCAAATAGTTTATATAGTATTGGGATTAATTGTTCTTTAAAAGTTTGATAGAATTCACTTGTGAATCTAGCTGGCTCTGGGGTTTTTTCCCTTAGGAAGTTCATCGATGGCTTGTTCAATTTCTTTTTTATCTGAGATGGGATTATTTAAGTATTCTATGTCCTCTTTTGTTAATCTGGGCAATTTATATTTTTGTGAATATTCATCTATTTCACTTAGATTGTCAGATTTATTGTCATATAATTGGGCAAAATAGCTCTTAACGATTGCTTTAATTTCTTCTTCATTGGTGGTGAATTTGCCCTTTTCCTTTTTTATTCTGGTCGTTTGAATCTCTTCTTTCCTTTTCTAAAAAAAATATTCATTTAAAAACATTGTTCTGAGAAGGATCTATAGGCTTCCTCAGACTGCCCAGGGGTCCATGACACTCACAAAAAGATGAAGAACCCTCTGAACTAGATGATGTCTAATATCATTTTCATTTTATTTGAGCCTGGATCTTCCTCTCTTACCAGGGCTGGAAGGTGCTCTCTGGAGCTACTCACAGCCCTGATCTTACTACTGATCTTTGACAGACTTTGCTCCTGACCTGGACTGGTTTAGCCCTCCTCAGGCAGCCTGGTGGTCTCCCACTCCCATATCAGCACCAGACTAAATTGCAGACATCCCATCAGCTTTATTTCTATCTGAACTCAAGTGGTCCACCAGTAACAGGGACTACAAGTGTGCTCTATCATTCCTGGTTCATGTTTCTTAAATCCTATTTGGATTTAGAACCTTTGTGCAAGGCATAATTTCTCTGTGTTCTTGTTACCTACTTGAAAGAAACTCCAGTTTAACTGAAATTATACTGAAAATATTGGAGACGATGTTGGATAAAAAGAATGGACTCTGTACAATATTTCTAACATCACACAAAAAATTCCATTCTCTTATTTGAGGAAACTTGGGACCAGAAAGGTTAGGTAATTTTCCCAATGCCATCTAACTAGTTAATTATAGGGACAGCCTAGAATGTAACTCCTGATTCAGAGATCCTCCCCTTACGTTACAACACCTTTGTCCTTTCCTCTTCTTTCATAATTTGGATGGTGCTATTAAGTTTTGTGACAGTCAGCATGATGCAGGAGAATGAGTGATGATTTTGAAATCAAAGCACCTGAATTCAAATCTGGTTTCTACTGCTCACTGCCTGTATAACCTTGGCCATATCCCTTCCTTGCAAGGGGCTTCAATTTCCTCATCTGTAAAATGACAGGGGCTGGGCTAAATGGCTTTTAAGGTCCCTCGCAGTTCTAAATCTATCATCGCGTGTTCTCTAGCAAAGAGGTTTATGATTCAGCATAAGAAAAGATCTCTTAATTTCCATGCCTCCCTTTCAGATAATTTGCCTCCTCTGACATCTTTTTGTAAAGTGAGGAATGACCCCGTGTTCTCAACTTCCTCCAGATCCGACTGAGCATCATCACGGGAAGTATGCTGAATCATATTTTCCAAGTGCTTGGGTAACTCAATTGATCAATGGGAATGGAATTTGATTTTTGCTCAGTTTCCACATCAAAACTACTGTGCCTTTCGACCCAGAGCTGATACTAGGGGGAAAGCATGAATATCTGTAGGATATTGTTCAGGATTTAGAATGACATGTGGAGCATCTGTAAATACCCTTTGTGGTCTAGAGATAAGTGGTTGGTTTGAAATCCTTGGTTTTGAGGAATAATTTTAAATCACCCATCAGGCTTCCAATTGTGGCTCTTTTTCTACTCAGTGCAAGATTTTCTGTTGAGTTTTCACCCTAATATTACAGGCATACAATGAATTCGTAGAACTCACAAGTTGTGGGCTAAATTTTCATCAGAAAAAATAATCTTGATCAGGAGCAATAGATTCTCGATTTTTAAAAATACAGTTTATGTAAAACTATGAATAAAATCTGTAGCAAGAGGTTTTGACATAAAACCAAACAACTGCATTTTTTAGAATTTGGTTTTGAAATAAGAAACTCAGGATATAGACAGAAAATTTCCCTTGCTATCTCCTTTTATGCCAATATTATATATAAAAACAATAAAATTCGAGTTTGTAGCTAGTATTCACCTCTTGTGTGAAAATCTGACTCTACAAGTCTTCCTGTGTCTGTCGAATGTCTAATTTCTTCTTTTCAGTCCAGGCAAGCATGGATTTATGTCAACCCGTCGCAGCAATCTTGTTGCCACGGCAACTCTTCACCACATTAAGTGGTTGTGGATCTAACGGTGGCAGCCAGTTTTCTCAGCAGCCAGATCTGAACATCAAAGTGAGACCTGCTCCAAGGGGTGATCCCTTCCTGCCACACCAGACAATTCTGTTCTTGCTATCTCTCCTCTAATGGAGGATCTGGAGTTGAAGCCATAAATAATAAGGAAACTCTATAATACTCCAAGGTCAGTTCTCTATCAAAAAACAAATCAATTAATAGATGTCAGCCTTCACCATCATCATTTTATATCATCATCATTTTCAGCTACCACAGGGGTCTCAGGATACAGAGAAACTGCACTCTACCTCACTTTGGGTGATATCCCCTTATTTTCTTATTATTGCCCTCGTAAAAAATCATCCCGTAAGATTAGGAGGGCTGAAACTTTTAGGAACAGCCAAAAAAGAGAAGTCAACTTGCACTGAACATGTAACAGTGTGAACGGAGCAACCTATTAACTCTTTATAGGCCCAATATGATAGCCAGTTGTTGACTGACAAGAAGATCTCCTTATCAAGATGGCAAGTTGCCAGTCAACATCTGTTTCACTACTCTTATACCCTTTCCCAACATATGTAACTGATCATTGGCAAGAAATGGAGCTCAGTCCTAACTTCCTACATGTGGAGACTCTTTTTCCACTGAAGCTCATAGCATCTTTATAGCATCTTAAAATACAATTTAAAAAGCACATACTCCTAACAAGGGATTGCCAGAAGGCATTAAATCCACCCCACTACCCCCATTCTTGAGGCAACTTTTACCCAAACCATCTCTTCAGTGACTTTTGATGATAAGATCAAGGCTGCATCATTTTAGGGATATGGGATGAAGATGAATTCCCTCAGAACCTTTTGGATGATTTCACATTTATGACATGCATACGAGAGAAGCAGGAAATACCACAAAGCTGCTAAATCAGAAATTTGCAATTGTTTGGTCTTCCCCCAAGAAAACTACGCTGGCTTAATGTCCACATTTTGGTTTTGGTTTTGTTCAGGCATCTATGATTTTGTATTGACCTGATGCAGAAATTCTGTTGCTCTGAAGTAGTATATTAAATGACTCTTAGAGAATTCTGTCACACAGTTGGGAGTTAGGAGCGCAATAGAAAGGATGGAAATGAAATGAATATAGAAAACATTTAGCAACATTTAAGTTACTTTATCAACGTCGGTATATATGAAAGCAGTATTAGAACTCAGAGAGTCCTGACTCCAAGATCGGCTCTCTAAAAATAAATCAATAAATAGATTTCAACTATAATTTTCTAGCTCATCCTCCACATTACATTCCCTAATGGTGGGCATTCTCCAAGATTCTGTCCTGGACCCTCTTCTCTTTCCATACTGTCACTCCATAACTCAATCAGCTTCTTTGGGTTTGACTAGCATCTCTCTGGAAATAACTCCAGATCTCTCTCCAGTCCAAGTCTTTCCCTTGAACTTTAGGTCAACATCACCAATTGCTTATTGGGCATTTAAAACTAAATGTCCCATATACATCTTTAAAAAAACCCTCATCTTCTGTCTTAGAATCAATACTAAATATTGGTTCCAAGGCAGAACAGCAGTAAGGGCTAGGCAATTGGGATTAAGTGACTTGTCCAGGGTCACACATGAGGAAGTGTCTAAGGCCAGATTTGAACCCAGCACCTCCATCTCCAGGCCTGACTCTCAATTCACTGAGCCATCTAGCAGCCCATGACCCATATACCTCTTCATCTCAACCTGCCTAAATCAGAATTCATTATCTTTTCCCCTAAACCATTCCCATATCCAAATTTCCCTATTTTTTTTTTATCAAAGGCACCACAACCCTTTTACTATCCCAAGTTCTTAATCCCTCAGCTTTATCTTGGACTCTGTACTTTCCTTCTCCTCTCTGATGTAATCAGCTGACAAATCTTGCCATTTCCAATTTTATATCTTTCACATTGGAGCCCTTCTTTCAGACAGCTACTACCTAAGTTTAGATGCTCATTACCTCTTGTTTAGACAACTGAAACAGCCTCCTTATTGGTCTCCTTGTCTCAAAACTTAACACACTCCAATTCATCCTACATATTGCTACCAAAGTGGTTTTCCTTAAGTCAAGTTCTGATTGGCCTTCCTCTATCTCAATAAACTTCAGTAAGTCCCTATTGCTTCTAGAACCAAACATAAATGCCTTAATTTAGCTTTTAAAGCTCTTCATAGCACTGTTCCAATCTATCTTTCTCATTGTATGTTATTCCCGTTACTACATTCTTTGATTGAACCAAACTGGCCTTATTGCCTCATTCTTAAATTTTTATGGATCAATCAATGATGTCTTTGTGGCTATGGGCTATGGGACAGATGAATCTGTGATAATGTTCAGTTTCCAGTAGAGTTTTTTGTCGAATTCTCAAGAATATTTGGAGATCTGTGTATTTAATCATTTAGTTTATAAAAGATGAGTTTGTAGTACATAATTAACAACCTGATCGTGCCTTTCTAAATATCCAATAGAAACTAAAATTTTGAAACCTTCAAAGATACATTACAGAGTTTTGACCACTTTATTGCATAGTCTTTGATGACCGAAACATTTCCATATTTTAATTCCTTGGCATTGACAAGAGGGACCACGTTGCACATCTGGATTGGAGTGCATTCCATTTGCCAAGCATCTTCAGGACTTCTATTAAATTAACTCGTGTCCATCTTACTTCCCTTCTACAATTGCTCTGTGTCTGGGTTGAGCTCGAGATCTTGTTGGGTGTGCTATTAGATGTTCCTGAAAACTGCTTAGAAACTGCCCCCTGAAAGCAGAATACCTGGAATTTTGTGCAGTCAAGGATACTTCTTAATTATGAGAGAAATGAGATGTTTATTTTGACTGGATCGACATGGAGTTTTTTTATGTTTTCCCGACACTTGGTGCTGGCTGTAAGGAGCATCCAGCATCCTGTTTGGCATCAGGGATTAAAAACATTTTAAAAGTGACAGAAAGGCTGTGCTGGCATGGATTTTAATATATTTCACTTGCTCCTAACAGGCTGTCTTTCATGAGGCTGCTTCTGTTCTCCAGTTTTTATTACTTCAGGTAGGAATACTGACAAATGCAAAGGCAATTATATTCACACAATCCCTTTTATTCCTAAAAAGAGAGGAATACAATATCCTGTCTTGGGTTTCCAGAGTATATATAAGGCTTAGCTCATGTTAATTTCAGCAATTGGTTTCATATATATTCATTTTACTCAGCACAGTCACAGCTTTGATGCTGTGTGCACTCTCTTTGATTTCACATTCTAAAGGATTAAGGAAATAAATTTGATGATGATGATGATGATGATGATGATGATGATGATGATGATGATGGTGGTGATGATGGTGATGATGGTGATGATGGTGATGATGGTGATGCCTCATTTCCCTATTGTACTCAAAAGTTTGTGGAGCACTTTAATCTCTATTATAATCTCATTTGATGCTGACAGCAATCCTGTAAGACAGGTACTCTTTATTACTCCCATTTTACAGATGAAAAGATGCTTTATTTTCCCAGGGTCACATAACTTGAAAGGAGCTTTCCTGACTATAAGCCCAATGCTCTATGCCAGTGATGGCGAACCTTTTAGAAACCAAATGTCCAAACTGCAACCCTCACGCCACATAGGAGCCCTTGCCTTACCCCAGATGGGAGGGAGGAAGCGCTCCCATTGGTTTCCCCATTGGGAAGAGGGGCCCGTGATGTGAGAAATGTTCTCAGGCATGCATGGAGAGGAAGAAGGGAGCAGACCTCTCCAACAAGAGTGCTATAGGTTCCCTAACATGGCTCTATGCATTACACCACTTAGCTGCTTCTAAGTTCAAGTCCTAAACCCAAGTTCTGGGATCCCATACCATAATTCTCTGCCCTAATTCTTCACCCTTATACTAACACAGTGTTAACAAAGATTAAAAAATGGTTCTTCAGCGACCTTAAAATATAATTAATCTAGCTCACTGATACCAGAGAGCACTGTCCTTCTGGAAAATGCATGATTCCTTTGTTGAGTGCTACAGAGACAAAAATTAAATAAGATAATGTTCTTGCATTTGAGGGGCTTTTAATCTAATCTAATCTAATTATGTGCATATTAGGGGCAGGGATTAATATAAGCACACAAATTAAAATAAAAATACTAATTCAATTTCATTAAACAAATATTAATTCCCTATTATGTGCAAGGAATACTGAATAGGCATGATTCAAGTCCTGCTTTCATGAAGTTTACAGTTTAATTAAGGGAAAGACAAGTACACAAATAATTATAATATAAAGAAGAATAAAGTAAATGAAAAGAAGAGATCCAGACAAAGTGCTATGAAAAATTTGAGGAGAGCCGTATCTAGATGTGGATGGGGTGAGGGATGGGACAAGAAAGGTTTCCTAGATGAAGCAGTTCCTGAGTTGGGACTTGAAGGAAGGGGAGGATATCAATAGGCAAGGTTTAGGATAGTCCATTCCAGGTCTGGATAAACAGAACTGTCAATAATGGGCAGGATGAGAATGAATGAGCAGTCCAATTTGACTAGAAATTGTGTGAAGCAGAGTAGTATATAATGAAACTAGAAAGATAGATTGGACCTTGGGTATTATGGTATTTCATGAATTAATACTGTATTAACAATTAAAGTCTTAATGTATTAATTACAATGGATATATGTATAAAATGTGATATATTACTAATTTATTAATAAGTGTATTAAATTCCAGGATCAAGAATTCTGGGCTTATTTGGTAGTCTATATAAGGAAGAAAAGTCCAGATAGCTGGGAGAGATTCAAGCAATGAGCCATCACATAGGGTAAATAATCTTCATAGAAAATATGCAACTAATCTGGGCCTTGAAGGAAAGTATTTCAACACTTAAGGAGAGACCATTCCACTTAAGAGATGATATGTGTGAAGGCACAAAGAAAGAATAGGATATGAGAGGGTCAAGGATTAGCAGAGAGTCCATTTTGGTTGGAACCTAAAATATATAAAGGTTAGTATACAGTAAGGCTAGAAAGGTTTGTTTATATCATATTGTATGGCCTTGAATGTTAGTTAGGTTAATGAATTTGTATTTTATTTAGCTGCAATGGGGATCCCCTAAAGATTTTGTATATATTTATGTCTGTTTGAGTGCGTGTTTTACAGTTATTGTTGTTTTTAACAGATTGATACATTAGAAGGTTTATAACAGTTCAGATAATAAGAAATTGGGTTTTAAAGTAGGGTAACAATAATAGGAGCACAAAAGGAGGTGGGGTTGTGAGAAAACCAAGAAAGAGCATCTTTAAAGAATCTTTATCTAGAAAAATGGGATGGCAAACAGTATTAATGGCTACAAGGGACAGAAAGAGAATGAAGATGGGAAAAAAAGACCATTCTACTTAAAAGTAAAGAACCACACAATCATATCAATTTAGAACTGGAAGGGACACCAGTGACTCTAGTTTATCCCATACTGGAAAAGTAATCCCTGTTAACATACTTCACAAGGGATTATCTCCACTCTTCTTGAAGACCTCCCATGAGAGGGAACACCTTACTACTTCTGAGGCAACTCTTTCCTCTTTTGGATAACTCAAATTGATAAGCAGGCGGATTGGGCAAGAGCAGGCTACACTCTCGCAAACAAGGAATTACAAAGCAGAAGTGGGGTGAAGGGTGGCACCCCAGAAAAGCTTGACTGACAAAGATGGGCTGGCCAAATAGCACATTCCTTTTTTTCTGATTTTAAAAAAAATTTGTTTTACCAATTACATGTAATAACAAATTTCCACATGAGTTTTCCAAAGTTAAATGTTCCAAATTTTCTCCCTTTCTCTTCCCTCCCTGATCCCAGAGGCGACAGGCAATTTGATCTGGGTTATACATATATTATAATGCAAAACATATTTCCATATTGTTCATTTTTAAGTGACTAATCTTATAAAACCAAAACCCCCAAACATATACCCAAACAGACAAGTGAAATATCATACGCTCTGATCTGCATTCCATCTCCAACAGTTCTTTCTCTGGAGGTGGAGAGCATTCTTTGTCATAAGTCCCTCAGAATTGTGCTGGGTCATTGTTTTGCTGAGAGTAGCTAAGTCTATCACACCAAATGGCACATTTAAAAGGATAACCAATGGACAGCCTGTGTATTCTATTGGCATCGTGATGTCAAGACAATTCTAATATCCATATTTTAAGTGGATCCCCTCTGGTAAACATATGGGAGGACATGTAAAGACTTTTCCAGAATAGGCAATAAGTAAGCTTCATCATTGAGGGAATGATTAGCCTCAAAAATATCAGATTTATTTGAATACTTAACTATGATGCTGAGAGACAAGTCTAATCTAAATCATTCCTGCTACTAAGTTCTTGTCCAATCTTCAGTGAAAATGAAGAGCTAGTTTTCATTATCCCCTTTTACCACCTTCTAGATATTGAGGGGGCGATTACATGGTATAATGGATAGAGAGCACTGGTCCTCGAGTCCAGAAGACCTGAATTTGAATCTGACCTCAGATACTTATTAGCCAGTCAATTCTGTTTGCCTCAGTTTCCTGATCTGTAAAATGAACTTGAGAAGGAAATGGCAAATCACTCCAGTATCTTGGCCAAGAAAACTCCAAATGGGGTCATAAAGAGTCAGACATGATTGAAATGACCGAACAACATGTTGTTGAGTATTGCTAATGACATTTCAATACTTGGTAATATTAAGAAAGTCTAAGTCTATAGGAGTCAACCTATATATGGTCATGTTGATTTCCTTAATGATTTCCATGATAATAATTTACATTATGATTTTCTTAAGAGTAGAGAAGTACAAGACTGTCCAGGCACCATATTGCACGTGGGGCAAAGAAAGGCAAAAACATAATCTCTGTCCCCAAGGAGCTCACATTTGTTATGAAGGGCGCGATAACATGTAAACAACTTTGTAAATACAAAATATATACAGTGCAAATGGGAGAGAAAAGATACTTGCGGTGAGGGGGGGAGAATTACAAAAGACCTCTTACAGAAGGTTGAATTTGTATTGAGTTTTAGAGAAAGCCAGAGAAGGAAGGCAGGAGGCAAGTGTGAGGAAGGAGAACTTTCTGGGCATTGGGAGATGGCCAGCAACAAGACACACAGTCAGAAGATGGAGTATCCTCATTGGCCACAGTGATTAGATCTCTGTCCATTTGTATGATTCATGAATACAGCAAGGATGTGCATTTTTATCAATGTAGGAACTGTGCAGAAAATACCTTTACCAAGACAGGTTGGCAGCTGGTTTTCTATCTAAGTCCTGGGCAGGTAGGTGGCATAGTGGATAGAGCACTGAACCTTGTCTTCCCAGGTTCAAATCTGGCCTCAGGCACTTACTAGCTGTTTGACTCTGGGCAAGTTACTTAACCCTGTTTGCCTCAGTTCCTCATTTGTAAAATGTGCTGGAGAAGGAAATGGCAAATCACCCCAGTATCTTTAATTAAAAATAAAGGGTAGCTAGGTAGCACAGTGGGTAACTGGAGTCTGGAGGACCTGGGTTCAAATTTGACCTTAGATATTTCCTAACTGTGTGACCCTTGGCAAGTGACTTAACCCCAATTGCCCAGCCCTTGTCCTTCTTCTGCCTTGGAACCAATATTTATATCTATTCTAAGACAGAAGGAAAGGGTTAAAAAAGTGTATAGTTTCAGAGAATTGTCTAGGAAACTAGATTTGCAGAGGCTCATAAAACCAGTGTATGTCACAAGCAGGTCTTGGATCTCAGGTCAAGATTTAATCATACCTAAATCATACTTTCTCTCAGTTCAGCTATTAAAACAATTAAATTATGACACCAGATGTGCATTCAATTAGGCTAAGGACTATGGAAACCCAAAGGAAGAAGATATACTTCCAAAGAAGTCTACAGCACTGTTCCAACTTGCAAAGAGCAATTTATAATCCAGCTGACAAAACAGAATTCACACTGATAAAACAGAGCAACACAGGATCATGCCAAAATTGGGAATACAGAATAAGGATGACCTATTGGAAGCAGCTAGGTGGAGAGAGTGGATAGAGAGCCGGGTCTAGAGAGAGGAGGTCCTGGGTTCAAATCTAACCTCAGACTCTTCCTGGCTGTTCAACCCTGGGTAAGTCACTTGACTCCCATTGCCCTTACTACTTGTCTGCCTAACCAATACTCGGTTACTGATTCTAAGACAGAAGGGAATGTTTTTTAAAAAAAAAGAAAAAGAAAAATTAATGACAATTACTATTTCATTATTTGGGACAATTAAAATATCAAAATTAGATTATAATATAGGATAATTTAAAAGTTGATTAGGTAGATCTCATAGACCCATAATCAAAGGTACATATGTTGGGGGCAGCTGGGTAGCTCAGTGGATTGAGAGCCAGGCCTAGAGACGGGAGGTCCTAGGTTCAAATCTGGCCTCAGACACTTCCTAGCTGTGTGACACTGGGCAAGTCACTTGACCCCCATTGCCTACCCTTACCACTCTTCCACCAAGAAACTAATACACAAAAGTTAAGGGTTTAAAAAAATATTAAAAAAACAAACAAACAAACAAAGGTACATATGTCAATATTGGGGGGGGCTAATAAATTACTAATATACACAAACAAAAAAACTAATAAGAACAATAAAATCTTTTTCCCTTCTATTTTGACATTTGTCAAGGAAAGATATTATTATGAATAATAATGATGATAATAGTAACAATAATAATACCCAGTGGTGATGATTATGATAACTCACATTGACAGATTGATTCATATAGCACTTAAGGTTTGAAAAGTATCTTCCATGCATTATTTCATTTAATCTTTACAACTTTGTCAGGTAGGTGCCATGTCATCTTCATTTTACAGATGCAGAAACTGAGACTTAGAGGGATTAAATGAGTTGGCTGGAATTCCACAGCTTTTAAGTATTCTGAAAAAGCATCACCTACATTTTGTATTCACTGTCATCCTAAAAAAAAAAAAAAAGAACAAGTTAAAAACCTGCTTTCATGTGAAGCTGCCTTCTGATGCTTTCAAGAAAGTTAGAGGGAAAGGGCAATGTCCTGGGGAGGCTTACACTGTAAACTGGAAATCAGAATCACCTCCAGATCCATAAAGGCCATCCTAACAAACCAAAGGACCTAGAGAAAATCTTTATGTCATGTTAATGATGGGGAAGGGGCAAGGAAACTGAGAAAACAGCAAGGGAAGATCCAAGACAAAATAGACCGGGGGCAATGGGCAGTAATGGCAATGTTGTGGAATGATCTACTATGAAAGACTTCTCTACTCTCAGAAATACAATGATTCAAGACAATTCTGAGGGACTTAGGACAAAGAATGCTGCTATCCACCTCCAGAGAAAGAACTGTTGGGATCAGAATGCAGATCAAAGCATACGATTTTCACTTTAATTTATTTGGGTTTTTATTTTGTGGTTTGGGACTTCCTTACAAGAATGAACAATATGGAAATGTGTTTTGCTTGATAATGTATGTATAATCCAGATCAAATCATTTACCAACTGTGGGAAAGGGGAGGAAAGAGAAGAAGGGAGACAGTTTGGATCATATGACTACAGAAAACTTGTGGGAAACTGTTATTACATGTAATTGGTAAAATAAAATATCTTTACAAAAAAAAGAAAGAATGGGGGCAATGAGGAATTGGTAATCCTGAACCTCGTTGTGGGGAGTTTCCAGCTCATCCTATGATGTTGAAGTTCCTAGAAGAAGACAGTCCATGTTCTACTTTTCTGTGCTCAGTACAAAGTGACAAACACACAATTATTTGAATAAATACTCTCTTCTGACTACTTCCAGATAATTTCTTTTCCCAAATTTTCTAAGTAAACACCAAGAAAGCTTGCTGGCAGCTATTGTCACTCGGCTTTGGGTCCTGGTGACTTTTTCCAAAACTATCTTAGTCTACAGAATTGTCTTGGCTCCGCTTTATCGAAGTTCTTTGGCTTCTTCTATTCTGCAGCCAGAAACGTTAGCCAGTGTCACTGCAGCTCTAAAAGGCACAGTGAAACCCAATTGAAGAGGCAAGACAGGCGGGAGGGAGGTGTAAGGGTCGCTTTCTTTAAGCCCACTGCCTGCATTTCATTAAGCCAGATCCATAATTAGGGAGGGGCCACCAGATTCTGCCCCAGGGCACGAAAACCTAGCGGGCTGACCACATTTAAGCTGGACGCAGCAGCCCAGAAACAACTGAGCGTAGCACCTAGTTAGCAAGAATAAATGGTTAAAACAGGAAGCTTCCAGATATCAGGGGCTTCTTCCTCCCAGGTCCTGAGTTTCGGGCCAGCTCCTCCATCGTTTTCACTCCCTCCACGGAGCAGCCTTTCTGTCTCCCAGGTACTCTGCCCTTGGGGAGCGGCATCCCTGGGACTCTGTTCCCGTCCCCCTGCCCCATAATTGAATTGGTCTTAAAAAGTTGATTCGAGGGCATTTCCCACCCCCACCCCACCCCCCATGGTGCTCATCCTGAGCATGAAAAATAGTAGCTGGCGAACTGCTAGCATTTCTGGAGCCCTGGGCACCCGGGCCAATGCTTCATTTCATGGCTGAAATACCTAATGCGGGCCTTTCCCGCGCTTGCTTATCCACTGCCTCTATTTGACTCAGTGGGACTGCTCACCGCGGAAAGCACAGGTATACCACGAAGGAGGAGGAATTTCCATTGTGAAGCCGAATCACTCCAAATCCCTGTTCTGGCCTTTAATCTCTGTTTTATTGCATGCTGCATGGCTGGTTATTGCTAAGGACTGGAAATCCACTTGTCTTTTAATGCTCTGCTGGCAGCAGGTGTGGAATATAGTCCCTCATTCCCCCTAAGCCAGCTGAAGCATAGGCTAAGCCATTCTGACCACACTGGGAGCCTTCCCCACCTTTATTTTTGAACTTGGATTATTTCTTTACATTTTTGCTCTGATTACTTTGACCACAACCTGCCCCCTGATCTGTTGCCAAGACCATACCTTGTTTGAGGAGCAGTTACTTATTGACACTCCTTCAGGAGGAGGAGAAGAGATGGGTAGTCCAGGGATGGAATATCCCATTTTTGTCAAGTGGCTGTCTTCCTCCTCTTTTCTGATCTTATATATTATTAGTCCTCAGTCTTCTAATGCCTTATTCTCCCCGGGATTTCCCGTCTTAATAAATAAAGTCTGTGTAGGGAGTCAGCTTGGCTAAAAAGAAGGGTTCACTCATCCTTGAAAGGGTAGAAGGTAACAAAAAAAATATGGGGAAATGCTGTGGCAGCGTAACCAGACAACAGCATTTTAATTATGAATCTAATATATTTGTATCACAAAACCTGGCAATTTTAATGACAAAGTGCTGTGATTACACAAAGCATTTTTAGAACTAATAAACCTCTACTGAATACGCACATGAACCATATTAAGATTCAATTTCAGCTTTCATTAGTAATATCAAATAGCATGTGGTGGGTTTGTTATTTAAAAATGTATTAAATGTAAATTGATTTTGTATTGTCAGAAATAATATTGAGTGACACTCTCCAATCAGTGTGCTGCTATATCTTGTACCGCCTGTGTACCTTACGCGCCTAATTATGGAGGATTTACATATCATTTTAATTTGCATTGTTTGTCATGTTTATTATTAGGCTGTGGGTATACTTTGTTTAAACCTGTTGTGGCTTCATACAGGGAAAGGGCCGACCACAGCCTGAAAACCAGGAGATGCTAGAGATGAAAGGTTTGGAAGGAACATTCAGGAGGACGGGCATTTACCCAAGGCTCATTGGGCTGATCTGTGCCCAGGAGTTGTTGGGCCAGAAGTCTCACCCAGGTTGACTTTCCAGGAGACTGCTGACATTTCTGCTTCCAGACAGAGGGAAAAAGCAAACACTGTTGTCAGACCCAGGCAAAGGCAGGGTGAAAAGACAAACTATGCTATCACCTCTGAGTCTACTCTGACATGCTAAATGATTCTCTCTCTTCCTGTTTCTGAAAAAAAAAAAAAAATTCTTTTTAAAAAAAAGCTTTCCTTAAAGGGAAAGCCAAGGTTTGGAAGTGACTCAATTTACACGACTTTAAGTCAGGTCAAGACTCTCTAATCTTGAAATCCCCGGAGCAAATATAATTGTTCTGCTCATTAATAAGATACATTACCAAGAATATTTAACATGCATGAATGGTGCTGGGACACAACAGAAGTTCAGCCTTGCTGATCAGAGAGGGCGATGGAGCAAGTAACTCGGGTCCTGTGGTTTCAGGGTATGCCTCTGTCCCAGTCCAGCTGGGGGGAGGGGAGGAAAGGGTTTGAAGGTACCAGCTGAAAGCTATTAGAGGGAGAGAAATGGAGAAATGAGGGAGAGAGGGGAATAATGAAGAGTATGATAATCCCAACCCCTAAGGTCTTTTGCTTCAAGCAATATCCTTTTCCCAAGTTTCCTGAGAAATCTCTTCTCATGGGGAGCTATAAATGATATATGACAAGAATATATGTTGTAACCTCTCTAATATTAATAATATCCTCCTTTGCAGATTTGTTTTTAAGATATAAAGTATTTTGGAAACCTTAAAGCACTATATAAATGCTAGATAGTATTGGTATTAAATTTATTATTACTACTACCACCTTGGTCTCAGTTTCTTGGTGGATAGAGGGGTCAGAAGAATGGTTTGCTCTTCCTTTCATTAGGACCTAGTTCCATCTATTCTTTAAAAAAAAAAACACCTTTAAAAAACTGTCTTGGAATTAATACTAAGTATTGGATCCAACGCAGAAGAGCAGTAAGGAGTAGGCAATTTGAGTTAAGTGACTTGCATAGGGTCACATAGCTAGAAAGTATCTGAGGGCAAATGTTTTTAATTGCTTTTTAAAATTTATTTTTTTATTTTTTAAAATATTTTTCCATGATTCCATGATTCATTTTCTCTCCCTCCCTTCTTCACTGCCCCATCCTGGAGCTGACAAGCAATTCCACTGGGTTATACACATGTTATCATCACCTGATACCTATTTCCATATTATTCATTTTTGCAATAGAGCAATCTTTTGAAACTAAAACCCCCAAACATGTACCCGTATAAACAAGTGATAAGTCATATGGATTTCTTCTGCATTTCTGTTCCCATGGCTCATTCTCTTGATGTGGATAGCATTCTTTCTCATAAGTCCTGAGGATAAATTTGAACCCAGAATCTCCTGTTTCCAGGCCTGGCTATCTGTGCCCTGAGCCACCTAGCCACTTCCTCCATCTATTCGTAGCATGATTTTGATCCCTGATGTCAAAACCACCCAGGGAAAAATAATCAGAGTAGAAGGTACCAATGTAGTGTAACCACAGTTAGTAAATGGCAAAGAGCTAAGTACTGAATGGAAACACGCTTTGTTTCTAATTCCAATCCCATCATTGATTTGTTGATGATAGTCATTCATTATTGCCATCATCAATGTCACCACCAGAATAAGCAACAGCAATAAAACTGTGACATGGTGGTCAAAAAAAAAAGTTAATACATTCAAGGCTACATTAATCGAAACTGTACAGAACAAGAGAGGTGATTGTTAATCAATCAATTAAAAAGCAAGTATAAATCACTTGTGTCAGGTACTATCCTAAGTATTAGAGAACTACAAAGACAAGACCAGCATAATCCCAAGCTACCAAGTATTGTCAGAGAGCACCAGCCACTACCTGTCACAGGATCTTCTTTCTCCATGTTCCTATCATTCTTGGAACAAAATCCTTGCTCTTGATGTTCCCACACCATTAAGCTCCACACTGGCTACAATTTTATATTCACATCCAATCCTTTTTGCAATCCATACTCTTCCACCATCTCCCACATCCATTCCGTTGCAGGGTAAATGCATTTGAGGGTCAGATCTCACACCTACATGCCATTCTTGTCCTCCTTGTCAAGGGGAAATTCTCAGAAAGGAGTGATCATCATAGACTTTGGGATCATAGCAAGCTTCCTAGAAGTGGGGATTTTCTGCTAAGTGGGAAGTATAGATTTTAAGTGGAGAAGAATGAGTAGGGCACCCCAGGCAGGGAAAACAGCACATGCCAAAGCAGGGAGGCCGCCATATGTAAGGGAAGCTCCAAAGATATTAAGCACATCAGTCTGGCTAGAGAGATATTCATATAGTGGTGATGCCAACATAAGGCATTTAAATTTCATCCTGTAGGCAATAGGAATAAGAGACGACTTTCAAAGTGAGAAATTACTAAGTTCTAAATTTCAGAGCAATGAGACAAGACAAGTAGTGATTTCATCAAGTTCATCAAAAAGTCTATTCCCTGGATAAATTCTGTGGGGTTAGCAGGTCAATAACAATGCTGATTTTGAGGAGTAGCAATTTTATTTGACTTCTCTGTAGGTCTTTTTATAGAGAGATATAACTTTGTAACCATGAACCTAAAGGCTTAATAAGTAATTCTTTCAAATAAAATCAAACAAAAAACAAAAAAAGACATTTGAAGAACCTCTTTATAAATACACTGATGGAGGAATTCGTGCTGGCTTTGGAGCCAGAGGACCAGGATTCAAATTATGATCCCTGTAACCTTGGGCAATTCAACTCAAAAGACATTCATTGAATGCCTACTAGGTATGAAACACACCAAAGTCCTAAGGATACAAACCTCCAAAATAAATGATCTATTTTATCTATGAACTTACATCCAACTTAACAAGTTACGTAAACATATGATTGATCACATGGTTCGATGGGGATATGATCGGGGATGTTGACTTTCAATGATCACTCTACTGCAAATAGTAATAATCTGGTAATAGGTTTCGAACAATGATACATGTAAAACCCAGTGGAATTGCTTGTTGGCTCTGGGAGTGGGGAGGGAGGAGGGGAAGGAAAGAACATGAATCATGTAACCATGGGAAAATAGTCTAAACTAATTAATTGAAAAAAACAAGTTACATAAATTCTCTGGACCTTTGTTGCCTTATCTGCAAAAGAAAGGACTTGGATACAAAGACCCCATTCAGGTTGAAATCCATGTTTCTGAGATTCTGTGATCCTAAGTGTCAGTACGTACCAGGTAACTGAATAGAACTAATTAGTCATAGTTATTAATATCTTTAACTCAAACACTAACTGGTCTCTTACAAATATAAAATTAGCTTTGCCAATGTCAATGGATCTGAAATTATCTTATTATCTGAAATAATCATATTTTCTGATTACAGAAACTGAAGCTCAGAGGTATGGAAATTAATATCTAGTTTCTTTAAAAAAAAAACCAACTTACTTTGCATCTTAGAATCAATACTATGTATTGGTTCTAAGACAGAAAAAAAG
Organism: Gracilinanus agilis; assembly: GCF_016433145.1. NCBI lineage: Eukaryota > Metazoa > Chordata > Mammalia > Didelphimorphia > Didelphidae > Gracilinanus > Gracilinanus agilis. The sequence goes on along the minus strand of NC_058134.1, from coordinate 63,421,346 downwards.
TAAGAGTCAGGCAATAGGGGTTGTGATTTGCCCAGGATCACATAGCTAGGAAGTGTCTGAAGCAAGATTTGAATCCAGGACTTCCCATCTCTGGGCCAGGCTCTCTAGCTTCTTTTGAATGACCATGAGTAGCCATGATGTTTCAGAGAATGTCTGTTACCTTCCATAGAAACATGGGATCTGTGAGTAGATACACTGGGCTGAGGATAGTCCTATCTCTAAGCACATGCCACATGCAAACTACTAACCTTTAAGTGAATCCCAGATCCCATCTGTCAATCAACACTAAATAGATTATAAGGCAAAAGAAAAACATAGCCCCCACTTGGGGAATAGACAGACTTGGTACCTAAAGCCACGCTTTTCTGCCTGTTCAGACAAACCGCCCCCAATCAATTTACAAATGTATTCTTGGAGCCCTCAGAGCAGGATTCCAGGCAGAATCCACTTCAAAGACCAAGTTCTAAGGAAGGATTTCTCACACCCTCCAGCTCCCTTCTAGATGGGGCCCTGGTTCTTAGAGACATGATTGAAACTTTCCTAAAATCTGGGACGTTATAAGTGAAATAATCACTTAAAGCCAAGCGTTGGCTAAAACACAATGAATGCCTGAATTCTGACCCACTTTATACAATTCTGCAAAGAAAGCTGCTTTGGTGGCATGTTTAAAAAAGAAATCATTCTACATGGAAACAGAATGGAATAGTAGAAAGATCCCTGCATCTGAAGTTATGAGACCTAGGTACAAGTCCTAACCATGCCACCTGCTAGCTGGGTATTCTTGGGCAAGTCATTTTCCCTTCTGTGTCTCAGTTTGCTTATTTATATAATGGGGATAGGGCAGTGGAGAGGGTCTGAAATCAGGAAGAACTGAATTTAAATCCAGCCTCAGACATTTACTAGGCATGATACCTTGAGCACGTCACTTAACTCTATTTGCCTAAGTTTCCTTATGTGTAAAATGAGCTGGAGATGGAAATGACAAACTACTGCTGTATCTCCAGCAAAAATAATGGAGATAATAATACTAATGCTAACCAACCTCATGGAGTTGTGGAAAGAAGAGTGCCTTGGTATCTGTAATATATAGTACTACCATAAGCTATTATCTCAGAAGGTTGATTTTATGCTGTTATCAGGAGAAATCAGGGAAGGTCCCTAGTATATTGTGTGGACCTCCTCTTATTAAAATTATTGCACGACATGCACAAGAACCACATGGGACAAGCAAGGATGGATGGGCTCTAATCTGAATGGATGGAAGGAACATTCAAATCAACAAGATCATGGATTCAATTGAGTTTTTAAGATTTTATATTGACCTCTCTTGGCTTTCCAAGGCTAAACTGCATTTTTTTCCCCTAAGAAATCCAGAACTAGTCAGGCCTAATCAAAGCAAGATGTCTTGATCCTATTGTCAATGTCATTACCAAGGGGAGCCATTTGGAACTTAATGTAGGGAGTATTGAGGTTGACTTCTCCAAGACACTTCCACACAGGGAAACTGGATCTTCTGGGACCAAAGGAAGCAACCCAGTCTCGGTGGTAGTACTCCACTTTCAGAACTGTGGAACCAGCCAACAGTTAACAGACCATGGATCTTCACCACTCTCATACGGGTTGGCACACGAAGCAAAATCCATGGTGGATATTCCCCATTACAGAGTATGGGGAGACTCTGGGGTAGCTTGGTCAAAATTTGTTATCCTCACTCTTCTCATTCTTCAGTAAATACTGTTACTCTGTTGACATCTAATATCTCCAAACCTCAGTTTCCTTATCTTTAAAATAAGGAGGTTAGAACAGATAACCTTTGAGATAGCTTCCAGTTCTAAAACTTATCCTATGAATTCTGTCATTTTAAAGCTGGTTCAGTTTAGAGATTTTACTAAGCAATCAGTGAATGCCCAAAGCTAGGTACTGGATAATCATTGATGATAGCCCAGGACAGTAATAAAAGCTCATTGATGGAGGCAGCTAAGAAGTTCAGCAGTTTGAGAGCCAGGTCTAAATACAGGAAGCTCTGGGTTCAAATGTGGCCTCAGACATTTCCTAGCTGTGTGACCCAGGGCAAGTCACTCAACCCCCATTGCCTAGCCCTTACCAGTCTTCTGCTTTGGAACCAATACACAGAATTGTTTCTAAGCTGGAAGGCAAGGGGTTTTTTTTTGTTTGTTTGTTTGTTTGTTTGTTTTTAACTCATTGGTGATGAGGGTAAGACTTTTGGCCACTTTGAATTATCTTACCTGTGATGTAAATCAGTAAGTGCCTTCCCTATTCAGATTTGTATCAGCCTGGAGTGGAAGAGAGAGAGACCTGATGTTTTCACTCAGATAAATAATGTAGAAAGCAAGGCTAAAGCCAGGAGGACTTCCTTGAAGGGGTTATTTCTTATTCAAATCCACATTTTCCCCCTTACTATTTGTTTGCCTTTAGATAAATCACTGAATCCTCTAGGAGTCAGTTTAGAAATCTGGGACAAGGGAACTATATGAGATGATTTCTTCTAATTTCTTTTAAAATTTATTTTTTGTTGTTGCATTTAAATTCCCAGGTATCTCTATCTCTCTTTCCCCTCCATGCACTAGAGAAGGAATCACTTGATAAAAAAAAAATATATGTATATATAAAACTGTGGCTTTCTATTTATTCCATTTATTCATTCTTGTCCTGGAGATGGACATGCACAAGTTATTCTTCAAATAGTATTTCTGTTGTTGTATATAATGTTCTTTTGGTTCTGGTTGCTTCACTCTTCATAATTCCATGAAGGGCTTTTCTGTTGTTTTTTAGTTAACCTTCTTACAGCAGAGCAATATTCCACCACAATCATAAGCCACAGCTTATTTAGCCATTCCCAAATTGATGGGCATCTCTTCAATATAATTCTTTGCCACCACAAAGACAGTCTCTATAAATATTTTAAAACATGTAGATTCTTTTCCTGTCCTCTGATTATTTCAGAAAACAAACCTAATAGAGGTATTGCTGGTAGAAACCGTTTTTAAACTTTTGGGGGGGGGGCAACAATTCCAAAATGATTGGATCAGTTCACAGTTCCAGCAACAGCATATCAGTGTCCCCGTTTTCCCACATCTAAATCCTGTCCAGCTCTGTCTGATCCAATAAAGTAGCATGAATAAAGAGATAGCAATTGGCAACAAATGAGAAAGTGTTTGATCAGAGTGACAATAGTAATTTATATACCTAGACAGTTCGCAAATACATTTATGCAATTATACAATTTAAACTGTATACAATTCAGGGATATTATTATCCTCCCCAATGTCTGAGTGAGGAAACTGAAGGTCAAATCATGACTTGTCCAAGGTCATATTGCCCAAGGCTAGCAAGTGGCAAATTTAGGACTAGAACCTAGATTATTTTGGGTACTCTTTTCAAGGTTTTCATTAAAAAGAAGGTCCTTTGAGCAATCCATTCATAGCATGCTGACAGGGGGAAAAACATGTCTGTTTCTCTCCAGGAAACCAGCCCTGATCATTTGTTGGCTTATCTCTCTCTTCCCTGTGCTGTCCCTCCATGAAACTGGACACCACCAGGGGGGGCCCAGGACAAAGGAAAGGATAATTAACAAGCTAGTTACTTGGCACCCAGCCACAGGTACCTTGGCAACATGGATACTTTAGCTGTCAGCAATCACACAGCAGTCAACTTTCAATTGTCAATACTAATGGAGGGGAATGGTAACATGGATAATCCAAATAGCAGATAATATTTTTTAAATGAATTTTCTGATTTGTCTTTGAAATTGATTTTTTTTTAAATTTTTCCTTCCTATCTTGTCATTTTCGGCTTGGGCTAGTGGTAAAATTGGCTTGACTCCCTCGAGCAGATACCAGCTGACAAGGACCAGACTGGTAGGGAAAGAAAACCAGTCTGAGATCTCAATACCTCTTTTTTTCTTGGTAAATCCCAAATGGCTAGCCATGAGTTTATTCTATTCTGATTTAATAGAAGCCTAGAATTTCAGAGTTGGAGGCAACTGTAGAGACTATCTGATCCAAACCCTTCACTTTATAAAGGAGGAAAGTGAGACCAGAGAAATTAGGGAAGTGAGTGATTAAATACAAGAAATAAGCTGTCCTCAGGGATAGATTGCTGGACTCGGTAAGATAGAAAGTTCAAACCCTGCCTCTCACACTTACGAGTTATGTGATTATGGGCAAGTCATTTAAGCTATCTGAGTCTCAGTTTTCTCATATGCAAAATCAGGATAACAATGTCCATGGTACTTCTATCATAAGTTTGTCATGTCCACATGTAAAACCCAGTGGAATTGTGCATCAGCTATGGGAGGGGGTGAGGGGAGAAGAGGGAAAGAATATGAATCTTGTAAAAATATCTTAAAATAATTAATTAAATAAATTTAAAAGAAAAAATAAGTTTGTCATAACAACTGAGAAAATGCATATTGAAGTGCTTTGTAAATTTTAAAACACCATTAAATAAGCGCTGTTATTGATTAATATTCATCCCAGGTTATTTAGTGTTCATCCAGATTTCATTCCTTCATTCACAAGACCTTTAATATTAATCTTCTCTTTTCCAGTTCTTGCCTATAAATATAAGTCTTGAGACCATGGACATAGATTCCACTCAAGCATCTCCTTGTGGTATTGGGGGACCCCACCAAAGAAAAGTGTGTGCTGAGCACACTTCTAGGGATCCTCCTTTGTAAAATACTCCTCAACAGCCTTAATTTTACTTTTTATTTTTTATTCTTTTCAAAACCCTTACCTTCCATCTTGGAGTCAATACTGTATATTGGCTCCAAGGCAGAAGAGTGGTAAGGGTAGGCAATAGGGGTCAAATGACTTGCCCAGGGTCACACAACTGGAAAGTGTCTGAGGTTGGATTTAAACCTAGGACCTCCTGTCTCTAAGCCTGGCTCTCAATCCACTGAGCCACCCAGCTGCCCCCTCAACAGCCTTGATTTTAAAAAAGTAGCATTTGGGCAAAGTATAGGAACAAATTTAAGAAAAAATATTAATTTAACCCAAAATTGATCCAAGGGCATTTTAATGACCACACGTGAGAGTCCTAACTATTCTTTTTAAAAATCAAGTTACACGTTTTTACCATTGTTTATCCAGCCTACGTGAGGTAGGTTATAATAATTCATTCACCCTGGTTTATAAGGTGTGACTACAAATTAACAAGGCTAATTCTACACACCTTACAAGAAAGTCAGTTTTATTTCTTTCTAATTATGCCTCCTTGTGTGCTACACTCCAGACAGATTGGGCCACATGCTATTACCCCATCCAAGTATGGCTTCTGTGTCCTTGCTTATGCTCTTTTCTCAACCTGGAGCATTTTACTAAGCTCTCTCTTATGATCCTCAGGACAATCACATGAAGAAGCTGAGTGCTAATATGATCACATTTTACAGATGAGGAATACCTATTTGTATCTGAGTCCAGTATCTGAAACAAAACTTGAATTCCATTCTTCCTGATTCAGTTCCAATGCTGTATCTACTCTACACAGTGCAGCCTCTCAGTAATAATAAATTGCTTTTATATTGTGATTTTAGGCTTGCAAAATGCTTTATATATATTATCCAATTTGATCCTCACAAAAGCCTCCTATGGCATAAACTCATTTCTATTTTACAGATAAGGAAACTGAGACTGAAAGATTTAATGACTTGCTCCTACAGCTAGTACATGTCTACAACAGGATTTGCATCCAGATCTTCCTAATTGTAAGTCCTAAACTTTATCCTCTGTACCACCTCACTGCTTCTACTCCTACCCATCTTTCAGAACCCAGGTCAACAAACTTAGATCTAAAAAAGAAATGTTATGTGGTTGTGATGGAATGATTGTGCATTCCAGAAAAGCTTGGGAAGATTTATATGAGTTCGTGCAAAGTAAAGTGAGAAGAACCAGAACACCATACACAATAGCAGAAATATTGTTAAGATGATCAACCATGAATGGCTTAGCTACTCTAATTTAAGTCAATGACCTAAGGCAGTTCCAAAGGACCCATGATAAAGAATGCTATCCAATTCTAGGGAAAGAACTGATGAACTCTGAATACAGATTGAAGCATGCTTTTGAAAAAATTCTCTTTGTTTATTATTTTTTCTCATTTGTATTTTCCTTTGCCACACAGCTAGTTTGGGAATATGCTTCATATAATTTCACATGTATAATTGATATAAAATCATGTGCCTTCTTAAGGAGTGGGGAGGAGAGAAAAGGAGAGAATTTGGAACTTAATTTTAAAAATTATTGCTAAATTTTTATGTGTAATTGGAAAAGATTTAGAGAAATAAAAGTAATTTTAAAACTAAAAAGAAAAAAAGAAATATGTAGAAGAAAGTAAGGTCAAGTAACAGAGGATGAGGAAAAGTTCATGGCATTATCCTGTAAAAATAGATTTAAATGTTAAAGTTCAGAATCAAACAAGACCACTTAAGTCTTATAAGATAAAGGCAACAAGATGGAACTTTTGTTTGAGGGGGTGCAAATGGAATAATGATAATTGATACCACAGAGAGAGAGGAACATTACTTATTGTTCATTTTGCTTCTGGTCTCTCTGCCAAGGAAAATGGCCTTTACACTAGAAATGACAGAATATAAATGAATACAAGAGAGCCAATAGCCAAGATTCGTGAGGAAACAGTAAGAGAAAATCTAGATACCTTCGATGAATCAAGGCACTTGACTCAGGTGAACTGTACCCAAGAATACTGAAAGAACAAAAAGTGGGATTACTTGGCCACTCTCAGAAACATTTGAAGGATCATGGAAAAGGGAAGAGGGACCAAACAATAGGAGAAGGGCAAATGCCATCCCGATTTTCATAAAGGGGAAATAAATGAAGTCTATAAGCCATAGATCAGCAAACTTGACTTGAATTCTAGGTCAGATAATTAAAAAGATAGTTGGAAAATCTCTAGAAAAAGGAACAATGATTGCAACAATCAGGCATATCTTCATCAAAGAACAGGTCATGCCAGACTAATCTGATTTCCCTTTTTGGCAGATTACTAAACTTTAGATGAAATGGAAACAAAGTTCACTCACATTTTAGCAAAGCTTTGGTAAATTATCATATACTTATCTTTTAGGTACGATGGAGATTTATGGATTGGATGTTAATACAATTAGATGGATTCATAATTGATTGGATGGCTCAAAGAGTATTTATTAAATGGTTCAATATCAATGGGGCAGGAGGTCTCCACTGGAATATGTCAGGCATCTATGCCTGACCCTCTGCTATTTAACATTTTTATTAATAACATCAATTAAGGCATAGATGGCATGCTCATAAAATTTGAAGATGACACAAAGCTAGGATATCTAAAATTATTGGGTGACAGAATCAGGATCTAAAAAGTTTATGAAGGCTAGACCACTGGGCTAAATCTAACAAAATGAAATTCAGTACGGATAAATATAAAATCTTATATCTGATGCAAAATCAGCTTCAGAAGATCAACATGTGAAGGTATTGTTAGATGGCAGATATTTTAGAAAAAGATCAATATGAATCAACAGTGTGAAATGATAACCAAAATAACAAATGCAATCATTGGTCCTAGAGGACAGTGATAGTCCCACAATACTCTGTCTTCATCAGATCTCTTCCAAAGCATTGTATTCAGTTCTTGGCACCATGGTTTAAAAAGTACATTGTTAATTGGAGAGTGTCCAAAGGAGAGCAAGTATGATGACTACTAGCCCTAGTTTCCACATAATGTGAAAAACAGTTGAAGGACCTGGGTGTATTTAATCTGGAGGAGACTCAAAGAAAACATGATAGCTGTCTTCAAGTACCTGAAGAGCTGTCATGTGGAGGAGGCTTTCAATTTGTTCCATGTGGTCCCAAGAAGAACCAGGAGAAGCTGCAAAGAAGCCAATTTGGGATTGAAGTCAGGTAAAACTTCCTTCCAATTATAGCTCTCAAATAGCAAAATGGACTGCTTTGTGAGGAGACAGATTCGCCCTCCTTAGAAATCTTCAGGCATAAGATGGATGACCATTTTTCAAATATATTACAGAGAGGGATGCACGAGGTAACTGCTGCAATCTCTTCTAACTCTCAAACCCTATGATTCTGGAATTTGATGAAATGCTATCTCCTCAAGGAAATTTTCTCTATTCATCTAGTTAGTTGATTCACTTCCTTTCAGATCTCACATAATCCTTACTTCACCCTCCTCCTATGAACTTTTCATGAGTTGTTCTTATTACAAAGATTTAGTCAAATTTCCTATTAGATTGTGAACTCTGTAAGAGCAGAGATTGTGCCTTATTTCTACCTCCCTCAGTAATACTAAGAAGGGAGCAGTGGAGAGGCCCATGGTGAGAGTGAGCAAAATATAATATGTTACCAATAAGTAATTCAGAAGAACAGAAATAAAAATCTTGTAGTCCTAGCTGTATGACCCTAGGCAAGTCCTTTAATCCCAAATGCTTATCCTTTACCACTCTTCTGTCTTGGAATCAACACAAAGTATCGATTCCAAGACAGAAGGTAAGGGGTTTTTTAAATAATTTTTTTAAATCATGTGTCAGAAAGAGATGATGGGCTGGTCATGTGGCCAGAGCAAGAGATGGCAATGGGAATGGCTGGATTATTCCACTGGCACCATTATGTCAGGAGAAAGTGAGGAAAGCCTATAGCACATCGGGTGGGCTATAGGGTAGGAGAGAATTTGGAACTCAAGATTTTATATATATATATATATTTTATATTATGTGTATGCACACATAATATAAATACATATAATATATATTAATGCCATTATGGGCAAGTCACTGTGCCAGATCCATCACTTTTTTAAGTCTAAAAATCAATGAAACAAGTCAAATCCTAATTGGTGGTATTTGCTGATTCCTAAATGTTCTCACTGAAAATTTATCAACTGACTTTCAACCCAGTTCAAACTGGCTACAGTACACATCTGGCTTAAGAGATCCCCAGATCAAGGTAATGGGTCTGGAATTCTGACTGCCTGTGAACTCTTTTTGCCAACCTAAATATTCAAGTGCACTTCCATTCTTCACAGCAAAGACTGTGCCATGAGTAAAACGAGTTGAGAGTTACTACTCAATAATATCCCTGACCAGAGCTATAAACTAAGGTGGGAGTAGTCAGGGCTTTGTCTGGGGCTGCCAAAGTCAGAGGGTGTATTTCCTGTCTTTAATAGTCAGACTGCATCCTCATACCTTGTATTCCTCTATCATCTCCTTCCCTCTCCCCAGAGGTTATTTTTTAAAACTCTTACCTTCCGTCTTAGAATCAATACTGTGTATTGGTTCTAAGGCAGAAAAGTGGTAAGGGCTAGGCAATGGGGGTCAAGTGACTTGCCCAGGGTCACACAGCTAGAAAGTGTCTGAGGTCAGATTTGAACCTAGAACCTCCCGTCTCTGGGCATGGCTCTCAATCCACTGAGTCACCCAGTTGCCCCCTCCCCAGAGGTCTTTAGGGATGGCAGGCCCCAATGAATGAACCCACAGGCTAGTGGAAGTCAGGGTAAGCCAAGAGATGAGCTCCTGCCTTTCTAAACACAATTACAGCCAAAATTGGCTTCTCCAGTGTATGTGCCGGCTCTCCCCCACCCCCAATATCCAAAAGGTGAAAAATGTACAAGTTATAGCTCTTTACCTGAAAAAGTCAGCTAGACTTCTTTTGCAGATCTGTGCTAAAGACCTACAGTGAATCCACTATTATCCAAAGCAGCCAATTCCTGTTGGAGAGATTGAATTTTTAAGAAATTTTTGTTTCTCTCACTAAATTTACCTAGTTGCAACTTTCCCTCATTGCTCCTAAATTTTACTGCCCTTCTATAAGCTAGAATATATTCAAAGAAAGGCAACAAAGAGGGCAATGAGACCCAAAACCATGTCATCCAAGGATCTAGAGAAGAACCAATGGGTGTCTGAGAGAAAAGAAGACTCAGTGGGGATCATTCTAGCTTTCTTAAGGTATTCCAAGAGCTGGGTGGTAGAAAGGGGATTCGATTTGTTCTTCTTACTTCCAGAAGACAGAACTTGGAGTCATGAATATAATAAGGTAAAGAGAAGCTGATTTTAGCTCGATAAAGGTGAAAACTTCCCAACAATTCATCTGTGCTGGCCCAAGGTTGAATGGATTGCTACAGAAGGCAGTGAATTCTCCCTCACCAGGCCAAGGATTCTTTTCCTAAGGTTTGTGTACTTAAAAAAAATTAAAATAAGAAAATGATAACTATATTTCATTATAATTGGTTTCCTTTATAATCCTATATGTTTTATTTTATGCATTTTAAAACACTATTCTGAGAAAGAATCCATAAACTTCACCAGTCTGTAAAGGACCCATGACACAAAAATAGGTAAAGAACCCATTGACTAGAGTTTTTCAAGTGCAGCCCAAATGATCACTTCCTGTGACTGTTATAGAGGGAATTCCTGGTCATTCCCCTTTTGACTGGTTTCAATTGGAAGCTAAAAAAAATCCAGAACAACCCAAAACATGGTTTAATGCTTAAAAAAATATTGACTTTGGAAAAAACTAGGCTTGTCCTTGTGCCACATGGGGCTTGTCAGCCTGCATTGGGAGTGAGAAAGGAGCTACCACAGGCCTCACACAAGCTAATCCTACCTTTTTACAGTCCATTCCTTGACTTCATGGGGAATAATGAAATATCCCCAGCACGGGCTTCCCTAGATGGAGGCCAGTATGGCAGCAAAGCCTGAGGGTGCATTCCCATGGGCATACCCTGAAGAGAAGAGAAAAGGCCAATGGGAGCACTAGCTGGGAAAGTGCTGGCAGCCCAGACAAGTTCTATGATCTCATGCCTGTGATCTCCAACCAGAAAGCTACAGTCTTTGCCTTGGTCCTCTTCTGTCCCTGGAATAGTCCTCCTTTTTAACAGCCTCTAAGCATTCTTGGTTTCTTTCAAAACTCAGCACATCTAGGATCAACTATAAACCTCTCTTTGACATTTTGAAGTTCTTCAGAATTGGGTTCTTTCCTACTTCTCCAATGTTCTTAAAACTTACTCCCATCCACACACAGTTTGTGATGTAGTCACACTGGTCTGTTTGCTGTTCCTCAAACATGACAGTTGGGCGGCAGGGTGGCACAAGCATTGGGCTTGGCATCAGGAAGATTCGTCTTCACAAGTTCAAATCTGGCCTCAGACTCTTAACTAGTTGTGTGACCTTGGGTGAGTCACTTAACCCTGTTTGCAGCAGCTTCCTCATCTATAAAATGAACTGGAGAAGGAAAATGGCAAACCACTCCAGTATCTTTGCCAAGAAAACCCTAAATGGGGTCATGAAGGGTCAGACACAACTGGACAGCAACAGCAACAAACAGAACACGGGGTCTTTTGTTCCCATGCCTTTCCTTCCCAGTGCCTAGAATGATCTCTCTCTTCCCTTCTCCTGATGAAGTCTCTCCTGATCATCTCCACCCGGCTGCTAATGCTCTCCCTCTCCAAACTACCCGTATCCAATCTTTATATACTAATGTATGTACATGTTGTCAGATACAAGTACCTCGAGGGCAGGAATCTTTTTCATTTTTCTTTGTATCCTCAGTAATTAGCATAGTGCTGGATACAGTGTAGTTGCCTAAAAAAGAAAGAAAAGGCATTTGTTATTAAGTATTTGCCATGTTCAAAATACTTTGCTAAGTGCTAAACATGCAAATGGAGGAAAGTAAGGCAAAAGTTTGGCCTATAAAGTTTCACTAGAAATCTATTCTGAGTTCTAAAAGCATCGAGATTATACCTAATAAATGAACCAATTAATCAATGAATTGAGTACTCATTCTGTGCAGGTAACTGTGGTAGCTATTATTTTTCCACAGCAAAGAAAGAAATGGCTCCTCATCCCCAACTAAGCTTCCATTCTTATTAGGGAAATGACACATATATGGATAAAAAGATAATGACACAAGGCAATCCATGATGAGTCACAAATTCTTTAAAGAAAAAGAAAAATCCTCACTTTCCATCTTAGAAACAATATTGTGTATTGGTTTCAAGGCAGAAGAGTGGTAAGACTTAGGCAACAGGGGTTAAGTGCTATGTATTGTGTATTAGTGTATTGTGAACCAGACCTCATGATATGGTATGATGGGAGAAAAACTGGAAAGGTATGTAAAGGCAGATTATGGAAGGTCTAGAATTGCATGCTAACAACCTTAGACCTTATTCAGCAGGCAATGGAGAATCACTTTTTTTTTTAATCTGGGAAGTGATATGATCATAATAGCTCTTTGGGAACATTAATCTAGAAGTGATTTCTTTGAGGGACTGTAATGAGTACCAAGATGGGGTTGGATGAGATGACTGCTGAGGTCCCCTCAAGATCTAAAACTTTGTTTCTGTGAACAGACAACAGAAAAACCAGCTATAAGCTTCTTACACTTTGTCTACTTGTGGTAATAAGGACTTTGGCTAGATGTTGAAGAAAAAGAGGAAGGGACAGGTGTGAGGAATATTGCAAAGAAACTCCTCTTAGCCTTTTCAGCAGGGCAAGATCTCAGGCCTTCAAGAAAATAAGTCACATTCCCTGGGAGTTCCAAATTTCAGTGATGAACATGGTGTGAAATTTCAGAGATGTATACTTTCTGATTTATCACACTGTGAAATCCTGTACCTTCTGCTTAGGTGTGATGTAATTGTAAACATCTCTTGGGGGCCTTTAGTCAGTGAGTTTCTTTTGTTATTTGACCTCCACATTCCTTTATTTTTAACCCACTCTTCTGATGTGTAGCCCCTTAATACCATTCTGAATGCTTTTTTGCTTCAGATAGAGTAGAGAGTTCAAAACATAGCCTTTTTTTCCCTACCAATTTCCATCTTACCAGTTCACCAGGCTCAAGATTTAAATCAAATGGCATCTGAAATTTGTATCTTTTCCTTGGTGGAATAGTGATAATAGATGTAAGGCAGAAATGAGGTGGAAGGTTCATTTTGGCAGCAGAGCCATAACCAATGTGAGGTGAAGAAAACTTTGCTCCAGGGTCCTCCCAATAACCAGATGGGCACAGGAAACTTCCTTACTGGTTGGGGAGACTTTTCCCAAAGTAGTTATCACTCTATGCTTCCCCTCAGCTTGTGGTCATCCGATTGCTACTGTTTGTCTTTTTAGAAGAAGGCCAATGACATCACAGAGTGATGTCTTGGACTTGTACATGAATTGGATCTAAGTGAGGCAGAGTTGCGCAAAGCCATCAGCCTCACTCTTTTCCAGAGTCATTGAAGTCCAGTGGCAAGATAAGTCAGGATGCCTGGTGATGGCAGAGACACAGTAGATGATCTTGGCATCTTTGATGTCTGGCCAAGCTCTAAGCTATCTACCGAGTGCACTTCAGCTGCCTTCATGGCTCTTTGGAACAGATTGTTCTCAGCCTTTCATTCCACTGGGGGAGATCTTCACATGCTAGGGGCAGGCATCCATCCCCCTAAGTCACTGACGGGTTTATAGCCCATCGGTTACCCTCAAACTGGTTTAACCCATCGGCTGAGATGATTTTCTGAGGTGTGGCCATTATGCACGCCGTAGCTTCTTGGGGCTACAGGTGAGAGTTGAGTGCCAGATGGACATCAAAAGTGGATGAGCAGCTCTGAAGAGGCCTTGACAAGCCCTCAAACCAGAGGGGCTAGTCCTCCTTGAACATCCATGCATCCAGTAGTCTGCAGGATAATTGCCCCTGGGGTACCACCCTCAGGCATCCATCACTGTGGCAGCCCTATTCAGGAGTACTCTAAAGTATCAGGGCAAGACCATGAAGGAAGGGTCATTCCATCTCCCTGAATCTTTGCACCTGGGTTTGTACATCTCGCATCAACAGAATTTGCCATCAGTACAATCATGTCTACTTATGGCTCTGTGGTGTAGAAAGACAGGAGTCCATTACTGATAGAGTTTTTTATATCCCCATCTTCAAACCCACAGATCCATTTAAATATTTGCTATGTTATTAGCCACAGAAATTTTGTCTTCCAGGATCTAACAAGTATTTGGAACCAGTTCCAGTATTTCAAGAATTATGTCATGTGGGATTTTAAGAATCATTGATTTAGACCTGGAAGGGACCTTAGAGCAACTCATTTTATAGATAGAGGGGGGTAAAAAGTTAATAGAAGTTAAGCAACCTGCCTAGGATCAGAGAGCTAGTAAGTAGTCAAGGCAGGATTTGAATTCAGTTCTTCCTGACTCCAACTTCAGCCTTTTATCTACTGTTCTACCTATTTTGCCCCTAGTTTCCCCTCCTTGTTCAGTCATCTAATACCCTGGAATGTAAAGCTCAAAACACATTTGCTTTAGGGGGCAGCTAGGTGGCCTCACGTACTAGCTGTGTGACCCTGGGAAAGTCACTAAACCTCCATTGCCTAGCCCTTACTGCTCTTCTGCCTTGGAACCAATGCACAATGTCAATTCTAAGGTGGAAGGTAAGAATTTAAAAACACACATACACACCCATTTGCTTTTTGTCACTTAACAAATTGATCTCTAGACTTCATTCTACCCATGACCTCTGTCTGTCCAGACACCAGTTCTTTCCTCATTTCCTATCGACATATAATCTTGACTTGGGGGGTGGCATTCTCGAATGTTTTCTTTATATGGTTGTTGGGTATTTTTCTTGTGATCTTTCCTGAGAGGAAATTGCCTTAACTAACTTCCCTTCACTGAGTTTCCCTTAACTAACAAGTTTACCAAGAAGTCTGTAAAGGACCCTGGGATTTCATCTTCTTTTCAGGTGAATCATCATGGTATTTCCTGAGTAATAGTGGAGGGTTGATAAAGTCCCCTGAGGTTGACATTTGGATGACTTGGATATATCAACCTCTGAGAAGGAAATCAGACACTGAACTAATTATATGCAGCCATGGAAAGATTTTTAAATGTCAAATTAGTTTAAAACTGGGAAGTATTTTATATTCAAATGAAATTCTGATGTTCCGTCTATAAAATTAAGATGGTAGGTATCTTAGCAAGGAAGGTTCATAAGTACAGTAATACTTTGGGGAGTCCAATTTGACTATACAGAGTGTGAAATTCACATATTTTCTTATAACTACCACCGAGGACAATAAGCTATCTCGTAGAATAAATTACAGATGTGATGGATGAACCAGAGCTGAAATTTTGGGGCCACATGTTTCCCTCCCCTCCTGGGGCCCCTGATGCACATGTTTCCCAGTAGGGGCTATGACACCATGTGGTTATAAAGGCTTCCCTTCAGAGTTATGGAGTCTCTGTTTGTCTGAGTGACTTCCATCTGCTCCTCTTGGCTCTCCAGGCCTCTCTCCTGCTCTCCAGCCCTCCCTTCAAAGGTCAAGTCCAGTGGTGTAGCTCAGACTGATCGTGATTCAATTCCACAATCCCAAATGCATTTTAAAAGTGTCTACTGGTTCGGGGTTAAGATGGAGGCAGAGTAAGAAGCACCTCTTAACCTCTCCTGACCAAAACACACAAACTCCTCAAGGGGACATAAAAACAAGTCCAGACGAACGGAGGAACCCCACAACAGGGCACAGCGTGGAAGGTACGTGGAATCGAGGCATTTCCATGCTATAAAGGGGTGAAACAGCCCTCACGAAATCCCAGGCTGAGCAACCACCCCACCCCCACCCCCTCCACACACAACACCTATAGCACTGAGGCCAGCTAGGAAGAGGTGGAGCAAGTTTGGGGCACCCATTGAGTCATTGGCAGCTCCGGGGCCTGTTCCTGAGAGCGGCGGGATTTGGGACCCCAGGAAGCTAGCGAGCGCACGAGGAATTTGAGCGCGGGAGCAGGACGCCGGGAGTGGACGCAGGGCGCAGAGCGAGGGCTGAGAGCTCAGGCCCTGGTGGAGGCGTGGGTGGAGGCAGACAGAGCCACGAGCTAAAGCTCTGAAACCCTGAGTGGGGAACCAGTGCAGACAGGCATACGACTGTGGAAGCAGCGCCCTGAGACTTGTAAAGAAACCTCTGGCAGAGGATCAAGCAAGGGGGTCCGCCAGGGGGCTTGACCTTGGAAAAAACCAGACAGACCTCAGGAGCCAATAGACCGCGGACAGACCCTGAGCGCAAGGATAAACCTGAGAAGCTGCTGGGCTAACGATGGCTACCCAGTCTCAGGAAGCTCAGAAGAGAAAGATTAACAACAAGAAAAAGAAGTCTTTAACACTCGACAACTTTTACACAGAGAAAATCCAGACAACCGAGCAAACAGAGGAGAACAAACAAGCATCCGGACGCTCCTCAAATAAGGAAAACTCCTCACAAGCTATGGAAGAGTTCAAAACTGAGATTCTGAGGAAGATGGAAGAGATCTGGCAAGAAAATAACAGTTTAAAAGGTAGAATCTTGCAATTGGAAAGTGAGGCTCAGAAACCAAATGAACTGATAAGCAAATTGAACAACAGAAATGACCAGATTGAAAAGGAATACCAGAAGATTATAGCCGAAAACCAGAAGATTATAGCCAAAAACCGAAAGATTATAGCCGAAAACCAATCCCTAAAGGCTAGAATTGAGCAATTGGAAGCTAATGATCTCTCAAGACAACAAGAACAAATAAAACAAAGTCAAAAGACTGAAAAAAATAGAAGGAAACATGAAATATCTCAATGAGAGAGTGACAGACCAAGAAAACTGGTCTAGAAGAGACAATTTGAGAATAATTGGTCTTCCAGAAAAACCAGAAATTAATAGAAACCTGGACTCCATACTAACAGAAATAATCCAGCAAAATTGCCCTGAAGTCCTACAACAAGAGGGCAATATAGACATTGAAAGGATTCATAGAACACCTGCGACATTCGATCCAGAAAAGAAAACACCCAGAAATATAATTGCAAAATTCAAGAGTTTCCGAGCAAAAGAAAAAATCTTACAAGAAGCCAGAAAGAAACAATTCAAATATCAAGGAGCACCAATCAGGATCACACAGGATCTGGCAGCCTCCACGCTAAAAGATCCCAAGGCTTGGAATACGATATTCAGAAAGGCAAGAGAGCTAGGCCTGCAACCACGGATCAACTACCCATCAAAATTGACTATATATTTCCAGGGGAAAGTATGGGCATTCAACAAAATTGAAGAATTCCAGGTATTTGCACAGAAAAGACCAGGGCTAAATGGAAAGTTTGATATCCAACCACAAAAATCAAGAGAAACATGAAAAGGTAAATAAGATACAGAGGGGAAAGAAAGAAAACTTATAATTTTTAAATTTGCCTTTTTAAGGGCATCAGTGAGATCTAATTATCTGTATTCCTATGTAGAGAAATGTTATGTATAATTCTCTGTAGTGAACTCTATTCACTATTATAATATTCACTATTATAGTAATCAGAAGAATATTTCACAGGGTGAGGGTGGAACACTAAATAATCTAAGATGGCATGGGGAATGGGAAAGAGGGGGTGAATAGCAGGGGACACCAAGAGAAACTTGAGTGAATAAAAGTGTCTACTAATTTGCCAAACACTGTGCTAAATGTTAAGAACACAAGAATAAAAATGAAGACATTTCCTGCCCTCGATCAGCTTAAATTCTTAAAAGGGAAAACATGTACATAGAAAAGTAAATATAATGACATAGACATATATATGACATATATATATATGTATCAAAAAATAACTTCAGGGGGAGGATTCTAACAGCTGGGATCAGGTTGGACCTTGTGTAGGAAGTGATACCAGCTGAATATTGAATGATCTAGAGATTCCAAGAAGAGGATGTAAAGATGAAGAACATTCTAAGCACAGGGAACAGTCTGTACAAAAGCAAAGACATAGGAGAGGAATGTTGTATTTGGATAACAGTGAATAAACCAGTCTGGCTAGAAAATAGAGTACAGGATGGGAAATCATGAGTAATCAGCCTGGAAACACAGATAGAAGCCAGATTGTGGATCGCTTTAAATGTCAAACTGAGAAATTGAAGTTGTATCCTAGTACAAATACGTAGCCACTGAACCTTATTGAGCAAGGGACTGACCAAACTGGGTCTGTAGATGACTGATATTAATTTATCAGTTGTGTGGAAGACAGATTAGAGAAGGGAGAGTGTTGATAGAGAGAGAGAACAATTAGGAGACCATTGGAATAGTCTAGGTGAGAACTGATAGAGCTTTAATTAAGAGTGGCAGCTTTGTGCTTATATAGAAGAAGATAAATACCAGAGATATTGTGTAGGCAGAAATGACAATTGGATGGGGTGGGGAGAGGGAGAGAGAAGAATTAAAGATGATTGCTAGGTTCTAAATGTTGGAGATCAGAAGCCTGGTGGTGTCCTTGACAGAAATAAGGAAGTTAGGAAGTAAGGTAAGATTTTGGGGGTGGGGAATTTAATATATTAAAGACACAGAGTAATCAATCAAAGTTAGGCAAGTTCATGGCTTATCAAGGAGACATCATTCATACCAAAACAAAGAACTTGTCTGGGTTAAACTTGTTAACAAGGAGTTAGCCCTGTTGAAGGAATCTCCCAGGGGG
The DNA here is from genome assembly GCF_016433145.1 of Gracilinanus agilis. Taxonomy (NCBI): domain Eukaryota; kingdom Metazoa; phylum Chordata; class Mammalia; order Didelphimorphia; family Didelphidae; genus Gracilinanus; species Gracilinanus agilis. The sequence goes on along the minus strand of NC_058134.1, from coordinate 63,402,867 downwards.
ACCTTCGCACCTTTTACACAAAAGTGTTTCATCTCCCACACCTCTTTCCTCTTTTCTGGTGGCTAGGAGCTCTAAGAGGTAGGGTGTGAAAGAGGGAAAGAAAGGATTTGAGCAGAAACTTCAAATTAAATTGGGTCTGCCTAATAAAACAAAAGAAAATGGTAAACTTAACATGCATTCTAGACTATATGGAACTTCATCAACAAAAATCAGAGGGAGGATGGCGAGAAAAACATTTTCTTCATAAAAAGATTACAAACACATTGTAAAAAGGAATTAAATGTAAATTTCCCAAAGCTGGAGCCCCATGTCAGTATCACCACACCTTGTTCAGTCTCCAAGATAAGAATGCTTGGACAACTACTGTTTAACTTGTAGAACTTTGGACCCTGTAGCAGAGAAAGATGAATTTCAAAATCAACTTATTGTTAAAGTAATTACTGATCCGACTTCCTCCCCAACTTCCCTACTCAAGCTCCCTTCCCCTCATTTTTACTCTGCATGGGACTGCAATTTATGATGTTGTAAAATGCAGGCATTTTATTTTGAATAAATTTAGTTCAGTTGTAATGCTGACAAAATAGATGTACCCCTAAAAAAGTTGCTAAGAAAGTAAATTTCTAGATGGTAAATCCCATTTCCTATTACTTTTTTTTATTAGATAATTAAAGATATATTCCTCTGAGGAATATTTTGGCTAGAAGATGTAATAAAATCACACTTATTTTTAAGTCTTACATTTAAATGGGAAAATTGATTTTTGAAATGTTAATGAAGATATTCAAAGAAAGTGATACTACATGAATATATGTAATGTAAAGATGTTTTCATGTTGGGTTTTTTTTTTTGGTAGCTGAATCACAACCCTCAGTCTCTCACCTTCCCCTCCTTCCTACTTCTATTATAAGTAAAAAAAAAAAAAAAAAAAAAACAGCTGCAAGGTATAAAGAAAGATCATTAAGGACAGCCTGTCTGAACCAGATACTGAACTGAAAAGGGCATTCAATTTCATCAATCCCCTTTCCCAACATCCTACCCCAGGAGAAAATGCAACTGCCTTGGTTGCTAAGATTCTGTTTTCTAGCATTCTGTGGAAGTTGCTGGCTTTTAGAAAGGAATCGATTGACTTGGCCAAATGGAGGACAAGATGCAGAAACTCAGTCCTGGCAATGATTCAGACTTCAGCCGTAAACGAACAAAGCACATTTACGAGAACATATGGTCAAAGGGCGTTGGAAAATTCTGTAAAGCAGGTTTTTCCAGCGTCTGTCTCTCTCTCTCTCTCTCTCTCTCTCTCTCTCTCTCTCTCTCTCTCTCGTTTATTGACCACTCACGGGCTACATCCCATCATTGATGGGTAGAAGGGCACCTGCTTTCTTTTCATTCTGGGTCAGTTCATCCCCTTCCTTAGGCAATCTGGTGCCTACCTACTTCCCTCCTAGGGGCTCAACATCTTGGGGCTGCTAACTTAGTGTGGACACCTGATCCACAAAGCACACTGCAGCTCAGAACTCCTGAGATGAAGCAATCCACTAGACTCAGTTTACTAGGTATTAGGGAATTATAAACATGTACTACTACACCAAGAATTTTTCTAAGATATAGCAACTGTGTCAGATTTTTAAGTAGTTTAGTATTATGATGAATTTCTGTATCCCAAGGATCTGTATAACAAGCCTTTCATATCTTCAGAGCTCACCATAAAGCAGAGATTCTTAACTGGGCTTCACAAATGGGATCTGTGAACATGGATGAGGAAAATTACAACTTTACTTTTACCAGTCTCTAACTGAAATTGAGCGTTTCCTTTGATTATTTTAAAAGGTCATTCTGAAACAGGGTCCATAGTTCCCCGGACTACCAAAGGGATCCATGACACACACAAAAAAGTTAAGAACCCCTGAGAGAGTGGAAAGGCAAGCCGATCTTTGACATCCCCATACTTTTCCTACTCCTCTGACTTCACTGCTTCCTTTTTCTCTACATTCATTGTAAAGGAGCAATCCTACTCTCTCCAAATTCCTGTGTGACTTTATTTCCAATATCTTAATCATAAAGCAAGCACCTTTTTTATTAAGCACCTACTTGGGAAGTAAGGGGGAAAGGAATAAGCATTTCTAGAATGCCTACTGCATCAGACACTTTGCAAATATCATCTGGTTTTATCTTAACAACATCCCAGAGAAGTAGGTGCTATATTTCCCTCATTTTACAGCTGAGGAAACTGAAGCAAATAGAAGTTAAAGTTAGGTAACTAGTGTCTGAGGCTGAATTTGAATTCATGTCTTTCTGACCCCAGCACTCTAGCCACCACATTAATAATGAGCTACCTGCCTTTCTTTAGGGACTCTGGGCATGCCTAAGGACTACAGGTATGAATACAAAGCCAGATAGTCCCTGCCCTCCAGGAGCATATATTACCTATATTTTAAGTTATTAAAAACTAGAAGCTAATGATGGGCTACAAGTTAGGAACACTTGGGTTCAAATTCCACTTTTGACTCTTACTAGCTATGTGATCCTGGGCCAAGCTTTTAGCCTCTCTTTGTCTCAAGCAACTCCTTAAGATTAAATTATAGACAACTTGGGTTTTGCATTGTCAGGAGTTTCCACATAGCAAATCACCCACAATATCTCACATGTGTATGCCTTTTAAGGACGGAAAAGCATTTTATAGACATTATCTCATTTGACCCTCACAACAATATTGGAAATACTGAATTTGGAGTTAGAGAAATGAGGTTCAAGTCTCAGTCTGCTATTAAGTAGTAGAGTGATCCTTGAGGAAGATACTCCCTAAACTCTCCCTAAACCTCAGTTTCCTCATCTGTAAAATAACGAGATCAGACTATATGATTTCTAAGAACTCTCAAAGCTCAAGCCTATATGATGCAATAATCACAGGTCCTTCACAGCAAATTTTTAGTCATTTGGAATAGCATCAGCCATGGTAGTTCAAAACATATACTTCTCCAGTGGAAATGCATATCTGCTATGGGGGGAGGTGTTGGGGGGGGTGAAGGGGAAAGTAAGAACATGAATCATGGAACCATGGAAAATTTTTCTAAAAAAATTTAAAAATTTAAAAAAAACACATACTTCTCTGCCTCCAATTTCTCTTTACTTCCTCCCTTCCATGATCCCAAACTTGTGATTCATCAGTGTTCAAGATATCCCCATATTTAAAGTCCTTTTATCAATGCAGTTCTAAAACTCTTCTAGATTGAATCATCAGAAATAGTTGTCTGAGGGCACTACCAGGTTAAATAATTAGTCTGGGGTCACGCTGTTTGTCAGAGACTTCAGCTCAGGTCTTCTTTACTCCAAGGTCAGTCCTCTATTTGCTATGCCAGTTTGACTCTCAAATAGTTCATTTAAAGGAAGAAATCCTGTGCGTATGCATTGACTTTGGAGGGCTACCTAACCCTAACCTACCATGCCTCTTCTTCCAGTAAGGAATGAGTTTTTAAATAGTGACTTTCTGAAGATATCATCTATCCTTTGCTCTCTAATCCCGAGAAATAGCTGTAACAGTAAGAATTTAGGAGCAGGGGTGGTAGACCTGTCGGTGGGGTATATTTGGACCCAAGGACCTCACTCTATGGCCCCTCAAACCACATTCTCCAGGCAATTGCCCCCTCTCCCTAGACCTAAGGTAGCCTTGCTAAGATGACTATCTGTGAATAAACTGTGCTATGGGAAAGCAACTCCGAATAGGCTTCACTAGATACAATTAAGACCAAATGTACAGAGTTAATGCCAAGTTAGGGATCTGTTCAGGAATGCTGAACTAGAGAAGCCAGAGGAGTAGTTAAAGGACCCAAAAAAAAATGCAACCATAAACTAGAATTTACGGTGTGGGAAGAAACTGTGCCTTTTTGCTCTTTCTGACAATATCACCGTCTGGCTTAGCTGTCAGTCACCACCAGGCGTGACCGAGACAGTATCTTAACCAATTAAACCTGGCAGCTGCTTGCCTGAGACTGACCGCTTAGCTTGCCAATAACAATGGGTTTAGGAATACTAGAAGATATTGGGCCCTATTCTCCTTCCCACTAACCATTCACTGAGTCAAGGTAAGAAACTGCAGATTACAGTTTGAGGATACAAAGTGTGTACTGCTACTTAGGTACCTATTAGGTTTAAAGAATTTTTTCCTTCAAAACAAACCTTTTTAAGTAGTGTATGACTTTGTCCATTTTACAAATGAGCAAACTAAGGCACAGAGGAGGCTAAGTGACTTGCCCCAAGGACAAAATTAATAAATGGCAGCTAGAATTTGAACATAAGTCCTCTAACTATAAATCCAGCAAGTTTTCTATATTATTACTGGAAATAATATATTATTTCTATATTATTACCTAATAAATATTAGAACCTGGATTCCCATTTGGGTCTCCTACATACAAATCCAACATTCTTTCCAGTGAACCCTGGATACTACTTGAATTGTCAGGCAGCTGCTTGGTAGTGTCCTATTCATTGCATCTTGTGACTGGGTGGGTTAGAGATGATTGCCTAGACACCCCCCCCCCCCAGTAGAGTAATGTCCTGTATGCTGTGAATATGGCCCTAGGCCAAGTGTGATATAATGCAAGACTTTTTATTATCTCACCATTACCTAGGACAGATGTGTCCTAATTTCCACCCTCCACACAGTAGTCTTTGCCTCTGAAATTCCTCTCTTCCCTAAGGATCACAATCTCGGCACCATCTCCTCCAAAAGCCCTCTCTGATTCTCTTTCCTCTCCTGATCAGCTCAAAAAGTGCTTCTGCAGTTTCTGCTAAAAGAACAACTTATTCACAAAAAGCAGTCATAAGTCAGAAACTCAAAACCCAAGAAGTAAATCATTCCACGATCCAATCATGCACACACGAAGTGCTTTCTTACCTCCAGTTAGAATGGCTGCCACCTGGTAGACGAAATTTAACAAAATGCCAAGATCAGAATCAAATAAGATCCCAAACCAAAGAAATTCACCCAAGAGCCATCTTCTTGAGAAACTTTCCTTACTGAAGGGATAGCAACCTGGTGGGGGAAAAGCCCATGTTTTATAATATTAACATTCGAGCCATTTTTAAACCAGCCTGACAAGGAATTAATTCATTATAAAGAACTTTTGAAAACTATTTTTGAACATGATTTTGTACTAACAAAAATGTAGATTCCATCCACAGTTCAAGCCCATTGTTCTTCTCATAATTGACCATTATGAGGGAGAGGGAGGGCTTTGCTCTCTGATGTATTAGTAGCAAATCATTTCAGCAGACATAATCTACCATCCATCATGGAGATAAAGAAAGGTTCTTTGGCATCCAAAGGAGTTGAAGAATACATCTGATAAATGTATGTGACATTTTGGACAAGGTTCAAAGTCATTTTTTTTTCCTCAGTACAGAAACTATCTTGAGGAGGGAGAATTGCCTTCATTCACTTTCCCCAAATTCCATAAGTGACCTTTTATATTTGCATATTCCTATGATTAACTGAGTTTCTCTTTCAGATTCTCTCCTAGGAATGGCACTTTAGACAGGCAAATTCCTGTGGCATCTCTCTCTCTCTCTCTCTCTCTCTCTCTCTAAGCTCTCCAATTAATAAACAAATATGAATTGACTACTCTTTGTGGGGAAATTATTGAGTAATGGTTACATGGTTGCCCCCAAATCATACAGAACTGAGAATAAGACCCAGGTATCTCTTTTCCCAGACCTTTGCTTTCACCACTAGAAGGAACCTTTGACAGATCACTAAATCCAACTCTCTTTGCTCAGACAGCTTGACAGTTAATTTTCTAAAATACAGTGTGCATTGGAAGAGCATGGACAAGAGATAGATAGGCATGGACGAGTTGAAATCCCTATTTGTAAAGTGAAAGGTTGAGCTAGATGGTCACTAAAGTCCCTTTTGGCCCTTAATTTATGGTTCTCTGGTCAATGGAGGGAGGATAGCCACATTAATGAGATCATGAACACATTAGAATATTGGAATATAACATTCAGATTCTGTGATCCATTTTTTTCCATTTTAGTAGGCTTAGAATTGGGAGGAATATTAGAGATCATCTAATTCAGCACCTTACCCAGCAAATTAATGTAACCAGTAAATGGGTGAACTCTACAACTGTCCTGAGAAGTGGTTATCCAATGTCTGCTTCAAGTAGTCTCATAACACTCACTATCTTGAGGCACGTGGTTTATTTCTGAACAGCATTGATTACATGTATGTGTGGTTTTAAAAATTGAATTAAAGTCTGTCTCCCCTAACATCCACCCCTCACGACTAATCTACTTTTTGAAGTAACTTGGCAAGCCTTTAAATATTTGAAAACAATTGTTATGCCCCCTATCCCAAGTGTCATCTTCTGCAGGCTTCTTAGTTCTTCATATGACATGGTCCCAATGCCTTTCACCATGGTACTGTCCTATTTTGAAATATGTTCCAGTCTTTTGTTGTTCCTCTTTAAATGTGGCACCAAGAACTGAACAGTTTTGCAAATACATATTTGATTTCTGGAAAGTTCCATGTGATGTTGCTATTGTTTTGCTAGTTAGGAAGTTTTGTTTTGTCATATACTCAGGGTCTAAGCAAGATCTGTTTTGTCAATCTCCCTTTAAAATTCAGCACTCGGGATTGAACATAATATTCAAGATGTTATCTGATTAGCATTGAGTGAGAGACTCAGATTCCTTGTTCTGGACACCAGATTTCTATAGTATCAATGCAGCCAAAAATCATATGAGGTTTTTTTAGGCCGCCACATTGACCTTGTTGACTTAGCTTTATTTGTATGACACTTTATCAAATTGTAGTTCTCTTATCCTAAACAAGTACAGTTGAACTTTTTTTCAGCCCAAGTATAAAATTATATTTTTATTTATTTTTAATTTTTATTTATTTTATTTTTTAATTTTAAACCCTTAACTTCTGTGTATTGACTTATAGGTAGAAGAGTGGTAAGGGTAGGCAATGGGGGTCAAGTGACTTGCCCAGGGTCTCACAGCTGGGAAGTGTCTGAGGCCGGATTTGAACCTAGGACCTCCCGTCTCTAGGCCTGGCTCTCAATCCACTGAGCTACCCAGCTGCCCCCTAATTTTTATTTTTTATCAATTACATGTAATATCAAATTTCCACACAAGTTTTCCTAAATTATATGACTGAATTTATCTTCCCTCCCCCCCTCCTGGTGCTGGTAGGTAATTTAGTCTGGGTTATACATGTATTATCATACAAAACATATGTCCATATTTAGAATAATATTCTTATCCTTATCAAGTTATCTTGGTAGATTTGACTCATCCTTCTAGCCTATTGATGTTCAAGTCAATTCAGTTCAGTAAGCCATATTTAAGTACCTACTATTTATTTTTTGAGACTTGATTTTCCTCTGTCAGTTTTTGGTTCTCTTTTTTCAATTAACCCATTTCTTCTTGCATCACTTTCATTTCTCTTTCATACCTTTCCTCTGCCTCTCTTGATTGGTTTTTGAAGATTTTTTTGAGCTCTTCCAGAACCTGTGTCCAATCTGTAATTTTTTTTTGGACTTTGCGTGTATTTTCTTTGCTTTCTGTGTCTATACCTTACTCTTTGTCTCCATAAAAATTCTTTAGAGTTAGGTGTTTTTTTTTGTTTGCTCATTTTTCCTATCTAATTAAAGAAAGACTTTGTTTTCTGGGGAGTTGGGGTATCCTTTTAAATTTCAGTCCTTCCTTGAAGATATTCTCAGCTTATTTTCTGGGTTTTTACCAGTTTCAGTTCTTGGAGGATGCTATGATGATCTAAGGGCTGAGAGCTCTGAGAGTCCCCTCCTCCTGCTAATTTAATTGACTCTTGAGATCCTGATAGCTCAAAGACTTGCCTTAGGCTTTGTTGTAAGCTTTTTTTTTTATCTTACTTTTATTTTGATCAGCTCAAAAACTACTTAAATTGCAGCCTTGGGCTTGGTTGTAAGTTTTTGGTCTTGCTGTGTACTTGTTCTAATCAGGTATACCCTTGACTGCCCTGTCTTGGAGCTCTACCCTGAGCTTTAGGCAAAAAGATGGGGGTGGGTGGAGTTGCCCTTAGTACTATCAGCCACCCCAAACTGTGAACTGTGTCCTCATCCCAAGCTCCGGCTGGGACTCCTGGCTTCACTCTGGCCTCACACAGATCAGCCCTCTCCAGCCCAGCAGGCTGGGACTCAGGACTTCTCCACAGGTTTGAAATTTCAAGGGTTGTGGGTCGACTTGGACCACCAAGGATCTCAGGATCTGAATGTTATCTTAGGCTTAGGTTCCTAATCTGGGACAGCAGATGTGGGTGGCCCGGGGGAGAGGTAGGGAGGAGGCTTGCTCTTGGCTTGCTCTTTACTCCTTGCTACAAACTTCTTGCTGACTCTGCTCCCCTCTCACCCCAGTGCCCTAGAGGTCCTATGCCTAACTTCTGGGTTTTTCTTTTCTTGAAAATTGTTTTATTCTGTCTCCTTATGGGTTCTTTCACACTCCTATATTCATTTTGTGGCAATGTTTAAATATTGGTTGGAGAGGATTCTCATGGTGACTCTGGAGCAAATCTGGTTTACTCCACCATCTAAATAATTGCTATTTGTAAAGCATTACTAGACCTAATACACTCTTTCAGAGGTGCTCCACTTGCAAATTTATTAAATATTCTAAGTTTTTAAATCATCAAATCTCGTTTCTCTCTCTCCGTTGTTTTTCATATTTTCTCCGCATCTCTACTCATAGAACAACCATTCTGGTTCAACTCTTAATCCCACCCAATTTACTGAAATAAATAGCATCCTCGTGAGTCTCATTGCTTCCTCTCTCCTCATCCAATCCACCCTCCACACAGGTGCAAATATGACCGTGATGCCCATCTGCTCAAAATAATCCAGTAACTTTTTCTGGTTTCAAATATAAGTTTCACAACCTGCCATAGATATTTTTCCAATTTCATTGTTCATTTCCCTACATCTGTTCTATGACTAAACCAAACTGGCTTTCTTGCTTTTTCTCCCACACTATCCTTTCATCTCCCTACTTTTGCAGTGATTGTCCCTCATTCTTAGAGGAACTCCCACCTCACCTTTATTTTCTGAGAATCCCTTGTTTCCTTTAAAGTTTCTCAAGAAACACCTTCTACATGGAGCCCTTCCTGATTCCCCAAGCTATTAGTGTCTTCTCCTTCCAAAATCTCTTCTCTTTACTTTGCATATATTTCATATTTATGTACATATAATCCTCAGCAGGAATTAAGCTCCTTGAAGGCAGGGGTTATGTTCCTTTTTCCCTTTGTATCCTTAACACCTAACACAATACCTGGGACATAGTAAGGCCCTATTGATTACTGATTAATTTCAGAAATTGATTTTTAAAATGTCAAGAAGCTGGTCAGAGAACTCTACAGTGAACCATCATTATTTGTATGGCAACAATAGATCCTCTTTGGTATCTAAACACTAGTAAGGGCTTTATTACTTCATTGACAGTTCTCCCAAAGCAGAAGGTAAATCCTCATTCCCACTGATAAATGAGGCCAGTTCTGACATAATAGATGTCTCCCTCTATAACTTTGAAAAAGTCCTCATTAGCACTACATTTGAGGATGATTGTCTGAGGGGTTTTAGTGACAGTTGTCCTGATGAACTACAATCCTCTGGACTGTTGCTAAAAACTTTTAGCCCCATTTCCTGTGTAGCAGTTTTCCATACTTATCAGTTCCTGATCTTGGAGGCTCCTGTTATGCAATTTTTAAGCAGCTGGCCTATCTATTTCCTTCTCACAAATTTTTGCCTGACCTGCCAGGCAGGCCCTTTCAGTTAATTCAGGTGTAAGCAATTAGCAATTAGCACCAGGATGCTAGCTGCTAAACTAGGCCAAATCCCCAGGTTCCTGAAGCAATCATGAGATAGAATCAGCAAACACAGAGTCCCCAGACAAAAATAAATAAAATTTCTCACTCACTACTTCTTGGCTCTCACATTTGCTGTACCTTTTTTAAAAATTGTTTTAAAGTTGGAAGAGGGGCAAAAGAGTTCTTCATTTCTATTAGAGGCCACTGGGAAAATCCTAGAATTGAGAAGGACCTCAGAAATCCAATCTCTATGAGAAGCATTGATTCTGTGTACCATATCACTGAGGAATGATGGGGGGCTCACTCCCTCCTGAAGACATCCATTTTACTTTTAGGTAGATCTAACCAGTAAAACATTTTCTCTTAGTCAAAATCTGCCTCCTTATAACTTGTACCTTTTGGTTTATTGGAGATGAAAAGGGAGGGAGAGAAGGAGGCAGAAAAAAAGAGGGACAGGAAGAATAAGAAAGAGAGGAAGAGGAAAAAAGTGAAGAACAAGAAGATGGATAGGGCAAAAAAAGTAGGGAAACAAGCAGAGGGAGGGAGAAGCAAAGAGGAATAATAATAAAAGGAGAGAGGAATAGATAAAGGCAGAAAAGCAAGGGAGGGAGTTTGAGACAAAGAATTCTGCCAGAGAGTCTTCAAAGTTACTGCTTAATTAGGTAAGCTGAACAGGGAGAATTTGTAGGGAAAAGATGCAAGGATTTTTTGTTTGAAAGAGGGTATGGTATGTGATTAGCCATATTTTTTGTATCCCTTTCTGAAGTTTTTTTTGTTTTCTTCTATGTATTCTTTCTTAAATTTAACTTGTATTTTTTTCAATAACAAGTAGAAACAATTTCTGTATTCTTTTTAAAAAGACACTTTATCAGTGCCCTTTTTTTCTAATATCTATCTCTAACTACTACCATATAATCCTTCTTTACCCTTCCTCCCTCATAAGAGACTTTTCCTTATAACATATATACATGTAGATGCACATATATTTAATATATGTGTATATATACATATATACACCTGTAAATCACAAGAAAACAAATCAACATAATTGGCCATCTCAAAAATTCAGAGCCTTTCTCAAATTTTTGGTTTTAGGACCCCTTTACACTCTTAAAAATTATTATGGACTTGATTGGGGAATGGCTGAACAAATTGTGGTATCTGTTGGTGATGGAATACTATTGTGCTGAAAGGAATGATGAACTGGAGGAATTCCATGTGAACTGGAACAACCTCCAGGAATTGATGCAGAGCAAAAGGAACAGAACCAGGAGAACATTGTACACAGAGATGGATACATTGTGTGGCACAATCGAATGTAAAACAATGTCATACCAGCAGCGATGCAATGACCCAGGACAATCCAGAGGAACTTATGAGAAAGAATGCTATCTACATTCAGAGAAAGAACTGCAGAAATGCAGAAGAAAAATATATTATCAATCACATAGTTTGATGGGGATATGATTAGGGTTTTGGTGTTAAAAGATCACTCTATTGCAAATATGAATAACATGGGAAAAGGTTTTGAACAATGATACATGTATAACCCAATGGAAATGCTTGTCAGCTCCAGGAAGAGAGAGGGAAGAGGTGTGGGAAAAATCATGAATCCCATAACCATGAAAAAATATTCTAAATAAGTAAATTAAAATTAAATTAAATTAATAAAGATACATATAGAAAATAGAAGCCAAAACAGATGATAAAAGAGGACTACAAAAACATCACTAAAATGGAAGGAAAGCAAAAAAAAAGTTATGATGGATCCCAAGGACTTTTGTTTATTTGGATTGTATCTATTGATGATAGCATATCATAAATTCAAAGTGATAAATATAAAATATTTATTCATTAATTTTAAAATAACAAATTCATGACCACTCTTACATTCTAAGTAACTTTTTTGGTGTGGAAAAAACTACATTTTCCAAAACAAAACAAAAAAAAAGAGAAAAAGTATGACATTGTTTTACATTTGTAAATCTCTGTTATCTGGCTTAATAGAATATAGATAATTTTACACAGAATCTATTATGATATACTGTTTTAGTAAAGTATATGGGGAAAATCCAGCCTCACACAGATATTAATCAATCAATAAACATTTATTAAGCACCTATCATGTGCCAGGTACTATACTAGATAGACATATAGCTGGAAAAGGGAGAATATTTTAATAGGCAAAAAGTGTCTTAGTACTTTTAAACTTTAATAGATTAAGATTGCACTAAGACTTTTGGGATACTCTGTATTATTGTGAAAATAGTTTTGACCTTACCACCCCCCTGAAACAGCCTGAAAGGATCTCGGATCACCCTTTGAGAATGTCCATTCTAGTCCATTACCTCTGTCAAGAGGTGGGAGGTATCACTACCATTCACTGCTTTCAAACTTGTTTTCCTTACTGCATTGTCATCACCTCATAAATTGTTCTCCTGGTCTTGCTTCTTTCTCTCTACTTGCATCTGCCCATGTCTCTGCTCATGTTTCTCTGAAGAGTGAATAGACAAGTCAATCAGTGCATTTTCCATGGAAGGGTAAGGGCTTGGGGACTGGTGATGGGGTGTAGGAGAGTTTGGTTATTAAGTAGCAGGCTATCTTGGCATGGGGGCTGACAGTAGATAAAAGAGTAAGAAAAGAATCAGAGGAAGATCAGGCTTTTTAGACTGAAAATGTGACAGGAAAGCTGGGAGGTGGTACTTTAGGGGACAAATCTAGGGTGGGTAAGCTGAATGTGAATAGGCTTTAGTGGGGAGAGAAAGAAGGAAATTGACCATGAAGCATTTTGGAATTTTGGGACTTGACAGAAGTTGGAGAAATGCCAACTTGTTAGAATGTGAATTCTCATAATAAATAAGTAAATAAGAACTTATTATTGTTTTTAGTCACTTTTTGATTGTGTCCAATTCTTTGTGATCCCATTTTGGGGTTTTCTTGGCATGGATACTAGTGATTTGCCATTTCCTTCTCCAGTTCATTTTACAGATGAAAAAACTGAGGCAAACAGGTTTTATTTATTTGCGCAAGTTTACACAACTAGTAAATATCTGAGGCTGGACTTGAACTCATGAAAAATGAGTTTTCTGGATTTCAGGTACAGTACTCTATCCACTACGCCACCTAACTGTCCCATAATAAGAGAAATAAAGGCTTTCAAAACTCCTTCAGACATTCCATTCTGATGCATTTGTCACTAAAGCAGCATTATGCACATAAAGTGTGTATCTGAAGCTAAAATATCAATAGAATGTGCTGAAAGGAACTGGAGGAATTCCATGTGAACTAGAATGACCTCCAGGAATTGATACAGAGTGAAAGGAGCAGAACCAGAAGAACCTTATACACAGGAACCGATACACTGTGACACAATCAAATGTAATGGACTTCTCTACTAACAGCAATACAATGATCCAGGACAATACTGAGGGACTTATGAGAAAGATGCTATTCACATCCAGAGAAAGAACTGTGGAAACAGAAACGCAGAAGAAAAACAACTGCTGGATCACAGAGATCAATGGGGATATGGTTGGGGATGTAGACTCTAAGTGATCACCCTAATGCAAATGTCAATGACATATGTAAAAACCAGTGTAATTATTCACTGACTGGGGGGTGGGGGAATGGAGGGAAAGAACATGAATCATGTAACCATGGAAAAATATTCTAAATCAATTAATTAAATAACATTTTTAAAAACAACAACAACAAATATATAAAATAAAATATCAATAGAAGTCTACTTATTTCAAAACTGTAAGAAACTGGAATTTTCTGTGCATGAATATATTTTCCATACAGAGAGAGGTGATCTTGAAGCTCAAAGGGCTTGGTTCAAGTCCCTCCTCTGACAATAATCCTGGGCAAATCTCTTAACTTCTCAGCACTCTAGTTAAATCTCTAAGATGATAAATTTCAGAGAAGATACCAACCTGCTTTAATAGGGGAAGTATTCCTTCTATCCATGAAAGCCAGGTCCAATCTGAACTCCATTCAAGAGTTATTGTGTCTGAAAGAACACCAGCAATGAGGTGGAGACTCTCTGAAAATGCTAGGCTAGCAGAAGACATGTAGACTACCACTAGATCCAAACTCAAAGCCTTTCTACCTTGATGGGACCTGTCAAAGTAACACTTTATCAGAGTAAGGGCTCACTCTTTCTTTTCAGAGGCTTATTTCTTCTGCCAAGGCTTTGACCAGCTACCACTCTGCCTCTTGTAATTCTTATCCCTAAAAAGAAGAGACAGGTTCTTCTGCTTGTGGAACTCCATGTTTCTTAGGTGGTTTTTGCTTACATGCGTGGCAGTAACAAGGGTGGAAACAAACGTACATTCCCTGACCTCTTTTTAAGTAACAACCTAAAGAACAAAACCTGAGACATGGATAATCAAAGGGATAAATGCATTTTGCTAAATATAGAAACCACAAACAACTTTTGTTTTTCTTTTTGTTTTTTTTAGAGATTTATTGCTGTTCATTAATTTGTTCAGTCTGATGTAACTTGTCCTGCACCTTCATTACTATAACCTTTGTCATGAAAGCAGAAAGCAGGAAAGCAAGGATAAAAGGATGAGGAAGAGAACTATTAGGGATGGATTTGAAGAAATGAGATGCTTGTAAATCATGGAATAATTACCAAAAGGAAGTTTACTTTGCCAGCAAAGATTCAGTGACACTTAGCTTCTATAGATGTCCCGCTTCCCCATATGGAAACCTATCTTGTCTTCAGGGCAGGGCGCAGAGACTATTCTTCAGAAGATTTGATTTCTCCAAGTCAAACCCAACTCCATGGGGGTGAGGCTTTTAAGTCATTAGGTGACAAGAAATCTGGGTCAAGGAAGGCAGAAGCCAATTAGGTACCTAAGACACATTTTAGGGAAAATGAATCTTTGTTGCAACCCTGTTGTTGGAGAAAAATGGGGAACCCTGATAGATATTAGCTCTTTCCAGGGAGCAAAAGGACAAAGAGAGGAAGGAGGACAACAGATTGATGAGCAAGAATGTGGTATGGTGTAAAGTCAGAAAAGGCCCGAGAAAAGGAGAGGATCCTGATGGCTACAGCTGCAAGGAACCCCAAACAACCTCCAGTCCAACTTCTCCATTTTACAGATAAGGCAGCTGAGGTCTAGAAAGGTAAAGTGATCACCCAAGGACACACAGAGCTAATAACAAACCAATATTCAAACTTGGGTCTTCTCCTACCAAAACCAGAACCAGAGCTTTTGATGGACATGGTCCATATTTGCTCTGAGAGTTCCGTAAAGTCTTATGTCTTGCATGGAAAAAAGAAGGGATACTGGACCAAACCACAGTCATTCTCAGATCTCCCCAGTGTTGCCCTGCCTTGGGAACAATGGTTACTATTTCTCTCAAGGAATAAAGGGAGGAAGTGAAGGTATATATGGTATAGAAGAGAAGGAGAAGAAGATGAAAAAGGAGGAGGGGAAGAAGTTTAAGGAAATGAAGAAGAGGGGAGGAGAGAGTGAGAGAGAGACAGACAGACAGACAGACAGAGAGGCACAAAGAGAGAAGTGACAGACAGACAGAGACAGACAGACAGACAGACAGAGACAAAGTCAGAGACAGAAAGACAGAGAGAATTTTGACCAAGAGTTTTGAGCTTCACTGTTTAGGGAGTAAAGTAAGCAAACCGAGTAGGGAGAATTTGGGGGGAAAAGATGCAAAGTTGTAAAAAATTAAAATGGGGCATGGTATATGTTTATATCATTCAATTATCATCATATCTAGCCTCAGATACTCTCTATGTAACTCTGGGCAAGTAATTTAACTTCTATTCACCTCAGTTCCCTCATCTGCAAAATAGAGATAATAATATATCTATTTTCCAGGATTGTTGGGAGGATCAAATGAGATCATAATTGTAAATCACTTAGCACAGAACGTAAGTGCTATATGTTAGTTATTATGATGATTAGTTGTTGTTGGAAATTGATTAGATAGCAATATGAATACAATTTTCACTTAAAGGGAGAAGGATTTGGAAGAAAAGAAAGGTGAAATTAGCCCCTCCAATGCAGAAAGAGGACCAAATCATTGCTAGCAACCAAAAACGCAGCAGCAGCAAGACAGGACAAATGTGTTTTTTTTTAAATGTGTTGACTTATGCTGAAAGATCTAAAAACATATTATTTGTAATATACAAAGACCTGCAACAACACCCAGTATTCTCATTGTGTTGTATTTAATAACATAATAACATGTCCCCAGGCTAGTACCCTCTTTAGGCTCATTGGTTAATATTTGCTATTATTATGTTATCCATTGCCTTCATATGCTATCATTATTCACTAATTATACACATTAGTACAATCCATTTTGATGTGTATTTTCACAGGAACTCCACAGCAGTTTCTTCCTGGGAGGTAAGACATGATGGAATTATTTACTACATGCCCCTTTGTTGGTTTTGTTCAGAAAATAAAGCAAACAGCTCCTTCAATCCCCCTCCTTCATACCTTATAACCTCTTAAAATCATCCCTCATCCTCTTCCCTCTTTGCTCACAGAAGCCTTCCTCATTGCCAAGGCCAACCCCTTCAGCCTTTGCCAGTAACCCCATTTCCTCTCCACCTCACCTGGGACCTCACCTTCATCAATGGCCCCCTCTCTCCTCTTCTTTCAGTCTTTCTCCAATAGCTTTTATCTCTGCCTACAAGTATGCTATAGTTCTTCCTTATCAAAAACAACAACCATTAACAAAAGCCCTTCCCTTAAACCCTACTAGCCCCTTCAGTTACCATCCCACCTCCTCTCCCCTTTCACTCCAAAATATCTGGAAGTGAGTGGCCTGTACTTGATGTCCCCAGTGTCTTACCATCCATTCTGCCATTCCTTATTTCCTGGCTTTTATCCCCACCATTCTACCAGAGCTGTCCAAGGTTACCTCTGTGCCCAATGGCCTGTTCTCAGAACTTAGCCCAGTCAAACCCTCTGCAGCGATATTACTGTCTGCAATGGATCTCCCTTCTCTTGGTTTCCAAGATGTTGCAGTTCTCCTTCCTTTAATTCCACTCCATTTTTACCTTTCATAGTCCCTCATCATTCTCCTTCTCTATTTAAACGTCGGTATTCTACCTATCTTTTATCGAGACCCCCAGAATAGCCTCCTTATTGGTCCTCCTGACTCTAATTTCTCAAATTCGAATGCATTTTATACAATGCTGCCTCACTGCATAGCTGTAATCATATCATTCCCTCTCCTGATCAATGGCTTTGGAACTCCTTTCCCTCCAAATGCCTCAAGTCCAAACTCTTTAGCTTGGCCTTTAAGCCCTCCTTAGTCTAACTCCAGTCCCATTTCATATCATTTCCTTCATGTCCCTATATTTTATGGTTCTAGCCTTTGAACAAAATCAACACACTCATCTCTGAATCTTTCTTTTGTCATGTAGTCCATTCTGCCTACCTCTGAGACTTGTGTCTGCCCTCTGTTATCTTGCCCATCTTTCAAGTCCAGATCAAATGTCATTTCCATGAAGCTCCCTTATGGCACAGTCAGAAGTGATCCTTTCACCATGTGGTACAGTGGAAAGGATACTGGCCCTGGAGTCAGAAGATCTGAGTTTGAATTCTGATCATAGTATTTCCAACCTATATGATCTTGCCATTAACTTCCCTTGGGCTCATTTTCCTTATTTTTAAAATGAGGGAATTGGATTAAATGGCCTCCGAAGGTCCTTCTGAGTCTAAACCTATGAGCTCTCCTGGCACCTTCTTTGTATCTCTCTTTTATATTTTTATATTATTATATTATAAACTTGACAGGAATTTGAATTATGCAACAGTGGGAAGAACTCTGGCTTTGGAGTCAAGGGATACAGGTTTAAACCCTAACTCTCATGATCATTACTTGAGTGACTTTGGACAAGTCATTAACTTCCCTGGGCCTCAGTTTCCTCAACTATAAAAATGAAAGGATAAGGGAGTAGCTAGTTGGCTCAGTGGATAGAGAGGAAGTCCTTGCCCCTTGCCTTTAGAATCTAATAGGAGGGATGGGAGTCAGGAGTGGAGAGAGAAGGTCCTGGGTCCAGATATAGCCTCAGCTACTTCCTAGTTCTGCAGCCTTAAGCAAGCTTCTTGATCCCCATTGCCTAGCCCTTACTTTTCTTCTGCCTTGGATCCAATACTTAGTGTGGATTCTAAGACAGAAGGTAAGGGTTTAAAAAGAAAAAGAAAGGATTAGACTAGATGCTTTCTGAGCTTCCCTCCAGATCTGAATTCTATGAATGGGAGAATGGGTCTCCTACTAGATTGTAAAGACAAGGCTGTGTTTTACTCCTCTTTGTATCCCCCTGTCATTCAAGTACGGTGTGTTGTGGCTTTAGAGTGAGAGAATCAGGGTTTGAATCTTCCATTTAGCCACATAACTTTGGCTAAGCTAGTTCCTTTTTCTTGGCTTCAACCTTCATTGATAAAACGAGGGCATGGGGTCAGATGGCTTCGAAGATTTCTTTTAATTCCAGATTCTAGGATCCTAGTTACTCAATAAGTGTTTTCTCAACTGTATTGAATTTTAATTAATAAATAAAAGATTTTTTTTAAATGAGCTGCCCTGTAAGCAAACAGGGCCAGCGAACAAATCCCATCTCATTCGTGCCAGGAGTATTTTTGCTACTTCTTTGCTGATGTACATGGGCTCAGAAACCCTGCTTTTGTAAAGATATTCACAACGGTGCCTCTGTAGAAGAATAAAACATTTCCTAGCAGAAACGTAAAGAGGAACTTCATCCCCCTCAAGACGAGAAGGGCCCTAGACCTCCCAGAAAGGGCTCCACACACTGTCAGAAGTGTCTCCCACTGAGACTGCCTTGCCTGGCGTGTCTGTGAGTCAGCGACACAGTGTTCCCATCAGCGCTCTGAGGGAAGGATGACAGGAATGCTAATGAACAGCCAGTTGATTCAGGCTCTCCTAATTCCAAAGCCTAGAAAGACCTACCTTTCTGCTGCACCACAGAACCCCTCACTAACTGAGAATTAGTGATCCATGGACTCCTGGGAACTAGACGTTCTTAAGTCTCAGACCTAATAATTCACATTTGAAAAATAATAGTAATAGATAATATTCACATAGACAAATAGCAGAGTACTGGACTTGGGGTCAGAAAGAACCGAATTCAAATGCTGCTTCAGATATTTACTAGCTCTGTGACCCTGGGAAATTCACTTAACCTGTTTGCCTCAGTTTCCTCAACTGTAAAATGAGTACGTTAGACTCTATGACCACCACTCCCCTCTTCATTAGAATGTGTTCCTTCAGAGTACCTTTCTTTATATTCCTAATACACTACTGAAAACTGCTCGTTGGGAGGCAGCTGGATGGCTCTGTGGATGTGAGGTCCTGGGTTCAAGTCTTGCCTTAGATACTTCCTAGTTGTGCGATCCTGAGCAAATCACTTAACCCCTATTGTCTAGCCCTTAACTGCTCTTCTGCCTTGGAACCAAGACATAGAAGGTAAGGGTTTAAAAAAAAAAAAACTACTCACTGATTTGACTTGACCTCTAAGTCCCTCAAGGGATCAATCTCATCCAATCCTCACAATAACTCTGTCAAATAAGTGCAACTCACCCATTTTTAAATAGATAACAGCATCTTAAGTGACTTGAGTCGTATAACTATAGTAGGAGGCATTGGAGGTAAATTTGAATCTAGTTCTTCCTAATTCCAAAAATCACTCTTCCAGCTACTACATGCTGGGTCACATGTGCATAATTCAGGTCCATTTTGGATATTCCCAGGAAAGTTCAAAGGACTTTGTGTTGAAAGAGTTTCACCTAAAACAGAACTAAGGAAAATAAGCCCTGAAGAATGTGTGGCTTGGGGCTCGAGCCAATGAGAAAACATTAAGAGTGTATTTGTCACCACTCCAAAGGCCCAAAGTCTTGTTTCCCTCCTCAGTGGGCACTTTAAGCAAAAGTCCTACATTATGAAAGAAAGAACGTTGTGAGAGGGGCACGGGGGAGGGGGCAATGCAGAAAGGGATGAAGAGGTTTTGTTTCTCCTCTTCAAGCGGTAAAAGCATTTTCCCCCACCAGCTACAACCTCAGCTAAGTCAGTTTTCAGGATACGATGGAAATCCAGGGCTTCCTGAAAAGCGAGAAAGATAGATTGCACATGGACCTCATTTTATTACCCTTCTTTGCAAAACTGCCTGGCAGTGGGTAATGCCTCTTAGCAGTGGCTTAAATATAGATTTCAATAAAACAGTCAGAAAAGATTTGAGTCAACAGATTTCTCACAGGTCTGCTCCAAGAAGCTGTAGCATGCACAGTGCTCATGTCCCAGGAACTCATCTCAGCAGACGGGATAAGCCAGGTGGAGGGTAATGGACAGTCTTTGACCCTGTCATTGAGTTAGACTTCCTCCTCCCCCCTGGGAATGGGCAGATGTTCCAAACAGCCATGATGGTGACTGAAGTGGGTACTGAAGAGCCCTTAGAACTTGATCAGAAATGGAAGAAGCCAGGTCATCCACTGCATCCTGAGCCATCCCCAGTCATCCTGACTCTTGACTTGCCACTGGACTTGTGTGACTCTGGGAAGAGAGAACGAAGCTGATGACTTTGTGCAACTCTGCCCCACTTAAAACCAATTCACTTGCGAGCCAAGCTATCACCCCCTGATGTCACTGGTCCTTTCAAAAATGAAGGACAAACAACAACAACAATATATTTACCTGTGCATATAGGGACATACTAGTAAATGTTTAATAACTGACTCTCTGGGGGAAAATGTATACATGACACATTTTAAGTTTAATTTGAATTATCAACATTCTTTCCATCACTTTCCATCACCAAAACAATCCATCAAACCCTGATGTGCAGTAGTTGCCTATTTCAGAGGAGTAAAGGCTCATATTGGTCATTTAACAATCCACTCTCTCCACATCACCATGTATACATAATGCTTCCACCTTGGATGCCTTGAGCACAAGACTGTTCCATTTTTGTATATATAACCTCAGCACTGAGCATCGTGCCTAGAACAGTGTAGGCTCTTGATGCTTATCAAATTGGATTATTATTGTATTTATTGGCTTTCCTGAGAGACAGCTTAGAAAGGTAGGAAGAGAAGTGGATTGCTATTTGGAGGATCTTGGTTCAAATCCCAGCATTAATGCCTATTCTCTGTGCAATCCGGGGCAAGTTACCTAATCTCCCTGACTCTTAATTTCCTCATTGGTCATATTAAGAGGGTTGACTACATGACTTTTGTGATTCTAAATTTTTTTGTGTTCTAAATCCTACGAATGGAATGGAGTGGAATTCCAGCCTACCCACCTTAGGTCTCCTACCTTTTGTCTAGAGGGATTTTTAAGGGAATTCCAGCAGATTCTTTCAGCCTCATCCTTCTTGAAACTTCCTAGTGTATGTTCATCTAGCCAAGGTCCAGGCAGTATCAAGAAAGGAAAATGAACCTTCTCTCAAGCGGCTATGACTTGAATAGAAATGTATGGAAGGAAGGAGCAAAGTCTGTATAAAAAATGCATGGAACAGACCTGTGGGGAGAGTTTAAACTTTTATATTTTCTTAGATTTAATCAAACTGATAGAAGGAAAATGAAAATGGTGAGTTTTAAGGGTCCAGAGAGATCAGGGCTTAATATAAAAATTCAGAGAAATAGAGAATATCATAAGCTTAAAAAATAAACTACTGAGGGAAGATGGTGTAAGGCGAGGCAGCTCTTTATCACTCCACAAGGCTGGGAATCAAGATGAAATCCAAATGTGTCATCAACAACAAACCAACTGGAGTACAGGAAGTCAGAGGAAAACTTGTGGCAGGCTCTACTTCACATGAGTTTGCCTCCTTTCTCTAAATCGGAGGAAAAGATTACCCATGTGCTTCTCTCTTCCCCGTGCTTGTATAATCTGCCACCTGGAGAGCACGGTCAGCCATTCACAAGGACAGCTCTTCTTTCATAGACAAAGCTTCCTTGTAAGTCCCTCTGCTGTCCCCCAAATAACCACTTACAGCAAAGGAAAAATCAGCTGCAGCTATTCCTTTGCTATCTGTACAATAGCACCAGACTTTACTCCTTAATCCACGAAAAGGAAATTCCTATCCTTGTTCTCCTTGCAAATTAAGTCTCTCAAGATGGTAATGTCACAAGCAGGAGAACATGGAGGTTCAGGAATGGGGAAAGATTTAAAGGCTCTCTTCTCTTTCATTTTCCAATATGTTGCTCTCTGAAGGGCAAGGGCATGGATGGCTGGAAGAGAGAAAGCTTCGCTAGCAGCACCTAGTTCAAGGGCTTAACTGTAATTTCTTTACCATCTTACTAATATTAAGCTGCCACACAGCTGAGAGGCAATGGTGTGGGAAAAGTGGGACTGCCCAATTCTGTACATCTGAGTCAGCACACGGTGACTATTTTTAGGATGGGAAATAAAATAATATGAGTTCAGCATAGAAATTAACCTAGATAGGTTGTGTGCCTGTTTTTTTTTTTTAATTAGATTCAAACATCTCTGAGTGTGGGATAGTGCATAAAGAGCTAGCTCTCAAAGTCAGGAAGACCTGAGTTCAAATTTTGTCTCTTATGTTTACTGGCTCTGGTTAAATGGTTTTCCTTCTCTCTTGGTGTTTTCAGACAGCTCTATCAGGTCTTAAGCTGTAAAAGAATTACAAAGCTGAAAAGATAGAAAGAATTTCCTCATGGGGGACCCCTTACACTAATGAAATCACAGTTCTAATTTCTTTTATGTTTTTCCCCAAGAAAAGGCAATAGTCTAGAACAGTGATGGGCAAACTACAGCCTGAAGGCCAGATTTGGGCCACCTGAAATGTTCTATCCGGCTGCTCTAAATTATCCCTAATCTGATGAATACAATGAGTAGGATACAATACAATGAAACTTCGAAAGAGTTGCCCTAGAAACAGACTGACAGATGAGCATTTCTTTTTCTTTGGCCCCCCTCTTTAAGTTTGTTTGCCCATCACTGGCCTAGAACAATGAGTCCTAGAGCTGTAGTTAGAGGGATGGGTTCAAAGCTTGCCTCTGAGATTTATATTACTATGGACAGAGAGTTTTATCTCTCTAAGGCTCAAGTTAAAGGATTTATCAGTAAATATAATTTCTACACTAAAAGAAACCATAGGTCCTTGAGGTATGCCTCCCCAATAGGCTATTCCCAAGGAACAATTTTTGGAAATGTCATTAACTATGACCAGGGTTCCATATATTATTATATTGGACTGACGATGTTACAAACTTTCCCCTTTAAATATTATAGAAAGTAATAAGGCACAAAGTCAGGAGAGACATTTAAAAAATGGTCTGGGCATTAGTCACTAGTAAAATGGGGAAAGGCTAGGACTGAGGTGGTTAGAAGGCTGGGCACTCAGAGAAGCAAGGCTGCTCTTTGCATCGCTCAAGCTCGACTGGCTGCCGAAGCGGGAGGCTTCCACTCTTCATGCTCTCTGGCTGATCCAACCCTATAAATAGACAAGCCCCAGCCTACCCTCTCAAACATGACAACAGGTGCCTGGAACTAAGTCTCCAGAGCCGCAAAATGTGGCTGTTGACATCTTCTATGGCTCTTCCCAGTGTGCTGCCCTCTCATTATTCCTTCCTCCCCCAAAGTGGGAGTTTTTGTGGTAGACAGAAAGTCCCAAAATATTATTTTGTCTCTGAGCTGGTTGTCTTCAAAGGATTAACAAGTGCCTAGGATTTCTGTATCTGTTCCCACGGACTTGCTTTAGATCAAGGGCGAATGTGTTACCTTCAAAAACTAGTTCTTGGTGTGGCTACATTAAGAAGGATTTTGAAGCAGGAGTACATGAAAAGACTATGTTCAGCTGTCTTCTCAAAGGTTTGTCCCAACCCCTTGAATCTGTCTACTTTGGGGGGTTTGGCTCAAGCTCCATAATTCAAGAAGGAAGATACAGTCCTTCAATGCTTCCCCTTCTCCTATTCTGGAAGCAAAGGCTAGAAGGCTCAATACATTTTCCTTCTTCTTGTCACCTCCAAATTTCTCAGTCCTGAGTTTTAACTGGCTCTCCTTTCAACACCATATAGCCATTCCTGAGTTTCTTTGTAGCCTGGGGGGCCTGTATTTTACTCTGAGCTAGGATGTCAGAGATCGATTCACAAAAGATACCTGTTTAAAAAACATTTTGAAAAATAAGTTTGTCGGTTTTACATCATGGTCATTTCTGGATGTAACTCTCAAGGCAACTTTCCCAGAACCAAACCTGGTAAGAAAGACAAATGAGGAAAAACTGATGAGTAGAACTAACCAATATAGTGACAACATACTCACATTCTGACTCCGTAGCCTCCCATCTCTCTTCCACGAAGAGGAAAGTATGTTTTGCTTCAAGGTTTCCCTCTGTACCCCATAGCTTTCTATAAGTGTACAAAGTCTGAAATTTACTATTCATGTACATGTGAGAAATAAGGTAATTGACTGAATAACTTTTTTAAAAATTAATTATTAAATAATTTTTAAATAATTAGATTATTTTCCATAAAGAAAAAATAAACAACTACCACCCTTACCAAGGTTCTTAGAGCTTCCTGGGATTATGAACAGTCCACAATGGGATCCTTTATTTTATCATCTCTTCTCTGGAACGGAGAATGGTCAATACAGTTACTTTAAATTTGCCTTCTTTTTAGTGTTCCATTCATTAACGTCATTGTGGTTAGTGACCATATTGCTCTCTTTCCACTGATTCTGTTATGTATCATTTGATATCCAGCTTCCTGCTTTTGAATTCTTCCTCTATGTCACTTTTTATCAATTAATCAATGAACTAGTATATTGAGCACCTACTATGTGCCAGCTAGTGTGCTAGGTACTGGGGATGCAAATGAAAAGAAGGAAATGATCCATGCTTGGAAGGACATTTCATTATAAAGGGAAGAAAATTTCACACAGAGGGCTATGCATTCCTATATCGGGAGGAAGTCACTTGCAACAGGAAAGAGGAGTTAATCAACAAACTTTTATTAAGTACTTACTATGTGCCAGAAACTGTCCAAAATGTTTTTTAAAAAAGGCAAAAACATGGTCCCTGCTCTGAAGCAGTTTATATTCTAATAAGGGAGAGAGCCTCTAAATGACAAGGTAGATACAAGATAAAATGGAAAATAATCTTAGAGGGAAGGGACTAGCTAATAGTGGAGGGTTGGGGTGAGTACTGAGAAAGTACTCATGGGTGAGAGATAGGATTTGAATTGAGTCTTGAAAGAAGCCAGGGATGCCAGGAGGTAAAAGTAAAAAGGGAGAGCACTCCACACCTGGTCTAGAGATGGACTCCTACCTTTGGGGAATGGCAAGTAAACTTGGTTATAGAATGTATGGAGGGCAGTAAAGTAGAAGATTGGAAAGGTAGGAAGGGGACTTAAGTGCCAAAAACTTTTTTATATTTGATCTTCAAGGCAATAGGGAGCCACTGGAGGCTAAAGGGATGACATGCATTTTAGGAAGATCATTTTGACAGCTGAAGGTAATATGGATGAGAAGGGGGAGAGACTAGAAGCAGGGAGACCCATTAGAAGACTATTGTATTCTCTTAACTGTCACGTATGATAGTGACTTAATGAACCTGGAACTACGTATGTGTTGCTATTATTATTGGGGCAGCTAGGTTGGTACAGTGGATAGAGTCCTGGGCTTCAACTTTGTGAGATCAAATCGGACTTCAGATACTTACTAGTTGTGTGATCTTGGGCAAGTCACTTAACCCTGTTTGTCTCCATTTCCTCATCTGGAAAAGAAGCTGGAGAAAATGACAAATCACTCCAGGATCTTGGCCAAGAAGACCCCAATGGAGTCAAGGAGAGTCAAACACAACTGAAAAAAAGACAACATTATCATTATTATATTACTTCCTTTTGTTCTTTTCAGGTGGATGATGGGAGTGATACAAGGCTGATGTTTGGAAAGGAATGAGAATGAATAGGACAAAGGACTGAGGGATTCGGAGAGCAGAAGACAAGGTAGATTTTGAATTGGCTAAGTATAGGATCAAGATTGAAGAAGGAAGAAAGGGAGGCCACAGCCTGAGAAGGTACTGAGGGGTAGAGAGATTAGAGGTCTTGAAGGTGAAGAATAGCTTTGGAGGGGGAGGCATAGGGAGAGACAGAATGATAGGAAGTTATGAACAGACAGGGAAATGTCATGTCTTAATTAGAGAAGGAGCACTTCTTTTTGAAGGTAGTGGCTTACCTCAGTGTATGACCATCCCTATAGGTGGCTAAATTGGAGCAAAGTCATGTGAGTTAGAGAGAATAAGGAATTGGGAAGTTAGAGAAAATAAGGGCAAGGAATAGAGGAAGAAAGAAAGACAGTGGGTGGGGTGTTGAGCTCCTGAAAACAGGAGAGAGAATGAATTGGGAGATGGTGTATCCAGTGATGGGAAAACTTTTTAAAGAGGGGGCCAAAGAAAGGAAATGCTCATCTGCCAGTCTGTTTCTAAGGCAACTTTTTCAAAGTTTCATTTTATTGTATTCATCAGAGTAGGAATAATTTCGCACAGCCAGATAGAACATTTCAGGGGGCCATAGTCTGCCCATCACTGGACTGTATACCATCTACCAAAATCTAGATCTGGTGGAAGATTTTTGCAGTGTGAACTTCAAGGGAGGAGAGGTTGCTGAGTGATGGTGATGCATGAGATGAAAATGATGACTCACTCCAATAAACAAATCTGGAGTCAGAAGGTAGGATTAAAAAAAAGGCAATTTACTTCTTTCATGAAAGGGGGTACTTCAATGATGGGCCAAAAAGTGCCAACTGACTAGGCAGCAAGCAGGCATTATATCCACAAGGCTCCTCCCCACACCGAACCTTGACTCACAATCTAAAACACTTGTGACTGGGTTGTAGATTCTTCCAACCCATTTCAGGTGAGGCAAGGCGAGCAACTAAGCTATATTCATCGCCCTTTCTGTCTTCCATGTCTCCCTCCTAAGCTTGTCCCAGAATCCTCAATCAACAGAAGGTAACAAACCAGCCTTAGAACAGCACACTCAATTCTATCTCGCTTGGTGATAAAAGGAGAGTCTAGAAATAGCAGTAGAGAACCAGGAATATTCTTACTCCTCTTCCAGGACTACTGCGTTGAAGGCAGAGTGAAAATGTGACAGGAGAGAGGGATGTAGTGTCACCAGAGGGAGAACTCGATCTCAGGGCTAATAGATGGAGGGAATGTAAGAAAAAGAACTATAAGACGAAAAGAAGTTTGTTCACTATGGAATGAGAATTCTAAAGGACATAATATAAGTAGTGGTCAGAGGCGGAATGAGAAATTATTATTCACAATAATATTAGATTCATATACTACATTTTGTCAACACATTTATAATAGTTTGTTTAGTCATACCCCCAGCTGATAGACCCAGGCATATTTTTCCCTCCTATTGTTTTTACCCTCAAAACTTCATTAAGTTTGAAAAGCAATAATTTATGCTTTTCATGACTTGTTCTACTGCTCAGTCTCATCCACAGAGGTGACCAGAGGTATGTTCTTCGCCTTCCTCCTACAGTATCTCCTGCCCAGCCATCTGTGACATGATCAACAGTACTGTTAGCTGTGACTGGTCACAGGTCACATGTTGCATAGCACATTCACACTCTTGTTGCCACCAAAATCCTTCCTCTCCTAGTCATTAAAAAAACCCTCTTATAGAATAGCTATCAATTCAGAGTTCTGATGAACTCAGAAAAATGGCTCCTCTATAGCATGCCAAAGGTCACACCTGCAAGCTTTCCATCGTGCTGACATGTAGCTGCATTATGATGGACTTATTTGTCTTCCTTTTTGTTATGACTTATCATAGCTCTTAAAATGCTTTTTTAAAAATGTTTTGCTTTATCTTTATTGCTAGTACACTGAGTTTTGTGTCATTTCAAAGAACTCAGTTTATTGGACAGCTAATGCCAAATGAAGTCGACTCCATCAACTGCTCATGGATAACTTCTAATGAGAGCATGCAAAAATGCATTTCAAATACTAACTAAATGGCAATGGCCAGAAATAAGGAGCACTATAGCTAAAGTATGCTTGGTATTCTAGTAGAAGAAAATACCCAAAAGTATTATGGCATAGTGGAAAAGAGCACTGGACTTGAAATCAGGAAGGCAGCTCAAATCTTATCTTTGACAGTTACTAGCTGTGAGATCATGGGCAAGTCATTAACCACAGACTCAGTTTCCTCATCTGCAAATTATGGAAAATAATACCACCTACTTCACAGGTTTGCTGTAAAGACCAATCGAGATAATAAATATTAAAGACCACATAAACATGAGCTCATGTGTTTATAAATCAGATATATGCGTCATTACAGGACTTGTCATTTCACTTACATAAAGCCTGTATTCACATCCAAGCAGATCTAAATCCAAAGATACAGGATGTGGCTCTAAGTAACAGGACTGGTTTTTTTTATTGCCTCTATCTTAATAAAGACACCCAATTCATTCACTGGTCAGGATTTTGTGGTCTGAAAACTCATAGACAAGCCGGCTGAGAATTAGCCTACTTAAAGGGAAAGTCATTAGGGAGAGAAGCTAAGTGAGGGAAGAATGCCATTGTCAAAAGAAATCTGCCAGAGTGCTTGAAAGGAAGGTTATTCAGCCAGAACTTACATCTCCCCCTCCTTCATTCTCAAGCAGCCGAACACTAAGGCTAAAGTTGTCTAAGACAGCTTACAGCAAAAGCCAGGCAAATGGATGGAGGCTCAGGAGGTACAAGGTGAGAAGGAGAAGTAAGTTTATGAGAAAGTTTGAAACAAATGGAAAAATCTGTTCTTTGTGCTACTTTTTTCAAGATGCTCAGTCTTTGTGATGATGTCCTTCATGGCTTCATTGGAGAAGCAATGTGGTGGGACTGATAGGACCCTGGGCTTGGAGTCAGGCAGACCAGGCTTCCAATCCTACCCCTTACCCTTACGAGCTGTGCCACGTCTGAAATTAGTCTGATGCACTGAGAGCTGAACATGGCCCTTGCAGGGAAAGACTCCACCATTAGAAACCTCATGTTCTACCAAAGCTATCTAAACCAAAAAGGTCATTCTAGGAAGATTGCTTTAAGAGGGGATGGAGAGGAAGACAGACACACAGACACACAGACAGACAGATGCACAGACACACTGACACACAGACAGACACACAGACAGACCGATGGATGGAGGAAGGGGGCAGACAGAGAGGAGGAGCGAGGGAGGGGAGAGACAGAGATAGAGAAAGAGCAGAGGAAGGGAAGAGGGAGAGAGTGAGCTATGTTCAGTTTCTCAGCTTTAAGGTCCCTATAGATGTCACTTCATGTCTGATCTTCAGTCTCCTATCTGTAAAAGAAGAATAAAAACACTTGTATTGCCTAATGCCTAGAATAGGGGTCGGCAACCTTTTTGGTCATGAGATCCATAAACGCCACATTTTTTAAAATGTAATTTCGTGAGAGCCGTACAGTGCTCACAGTGTGCACTCCTGTAACAGTGTCTGAAAAAAAAATGGACTTTATGGCTTCTGCAGAAAGAAAGCCCTCAAAAGAGCCAGATATGGCTCAAGAGCCATACGTTGCCGACCCCTGCCCTAGAAGGTCATGAGGTGCAAATGATCTAATAAATACAAAGCCTTTTACAAACTTCCAACACTATAGAAATGCTAGCTTTTATCATCACTAAACCAAGAATTCCTTTATTCATTCGTTCAACAAACATTTTTTAAGCAACTGCAAACTCCTTCACTAAAATGCCTCATCCTGGCATGGAGATGCCCCTGAGTTTTCAAAAGCTATGCCAGCAGAAAATGAGTTCTGACAGGTTCTACCAAACTGAAAAGGCTTCAAGTGTGGGACTGAAGGTAGCTTGTGTGTCTGTTTCCTGAGGCTAGCCCATGTGATAATAAGAATACCACCAATTAAAAAAAATAAAAAATAATAATAATAATAAAAAAATAAAATAAAAATAAAAAAAGAATAAAAAAAAAGAATACCACCAACAATAATTAGTAAAAAGGGTTTTGCCATACTTTGGGATGGTTACTATAATCAGGAATGATTATCCAAAATTCAGTATGTTCTTTTGGCTGTAATGGGTGCATATGTGTTACTGAAATGTGAATCCTAAAACAAGAAGCAGAAGCAATTCTTGGGACTGGACTGAAATGAATTCTACTGAAAAAAGAAAAGCTAATATATTTGAAATGTTCCACTTTCTGTATAAAAGAAAAAACAACATGCAGGGTTTTTTTGTATTGTCCAGATAAATGGCTCATCAGTAACAACAACAAAAAAATCAATGGTTTGAAGTGGTGCCAGGTTGCCAGTATTTCCAGGTTCCTTGGAGGCCTTCATAGCTTTTATGGCTTCTTTTGCCTAGTAGTATTCTGCTCTGCCATTTCTCACCTTCAACCCCTCCCTCCTCCACTGCATAGACAATGAGCTGGACTTGGAGGGAGGTAATAATAACAATAGCTGACATTTACACAGCACTTAGAGGTTTGCAGAGAACTTTATAGACATTGCCTTTTTTGATACTCACAACTACCTTATGAGGCAGGTGCTCTTTTTGTGCTAGTACTCTCTCCATTTTACAAATGAGGAAGCTGAGGTTTTAGAGACCTTAAGTGACTTACCCAGGATCCCAAGTCAGCAAATTTGAAGCAGGATTTGAATGCAGGTTCAGAGAAACTCAACTCCAGGGCCTCAACCTTCAGATGATGATTTTGTTTTTTCCTCAGGCCTCATGAAGACCATCTGAAGTCAATCTGGACAAAGTGTTGAGCTACTGCTGGGATAGTCTCTGCCCTCAAAGAGCTAGTGGGAGAGATAAAAAATGCCCATAATAAATATAATTCAAATCTCAATATAATAAAGACACAAAGTACAGGGACAGTTCTGAGGGAAAAGGGCTCATTTCTGGCTCTAGAGGTTTCCCAAAGATTTCTTCCTCTGACTTAAATGCTGAGTAGATACAGAGGGAGGGCAAGGACATCCCTGGTAAACAAATGCAAAAGAGATGAATGAGGGGAACTGAAGGGAACTCCAAAAATAAAACAAGGAACCTCAGAGCTTGAAATAAAATGAAGTTAAGGAATAATGGCTAGAAAAATAAAATGACTTGTAATAAGTGATCTCAAGGCAGGCTCCAATAAAAAAAAACTGTCCATAAGAAAGCTATGTTAAAATATCAGAAAGTCCTGGGTCTATATACCAAAGAGATCATAAAAAGGAGAAAGGATCTTCTTGTACAAAAATACTGATAGCAGTTTTTTCTCTAGTGGCAAAGAATTAGAAATTAAGAGGGCGCCCATAGATTAGGGAGTGGCTGAACAAACTATGGTATATGTTGGTGGTGAAAAACTACTATGCTATAAAAAATAATAAGCAGAATGATTTCAGGAAAAAACTGGAAAGACCTACATGAAGTGATGCAGAGTGAAAGAAGCAGAACCAGGAAAACATTGTACACAGAGACTGATACACTGTGGTAAAATTGAATGTAATGGACCTCTGTACTAGCGACAATGCAAGAATCCAGAGCAAGGCTGAGGGACTTATGAGAAAGAAAACTAGCCACATTCAGAGGAAGAACTGTGGGAGCAGAAATTCAGAACATAGGATCGATCACATGGTTCAATCGGGATATGATTAGGGTTTTGCTGTTAAAAGATCACTCTACTGCAAATACAAATAACATCGAAATAAGTTTTGAACAATGATACCTGTATAACCCAGTGGAACTGCTTGTCAACTCTGGGAGAGGGAAGAGAAGAGGGGTGGGAAAAATCATGAATCATGTAACCATAGAAAAATATTCTAAATACATAAAATAAAATAAAATAAAATAAAATAAAATAAAATAAAGATATATACAGAAAATAGAAGCCAAGACACATGATAAAGGAAGCTTCACTGGCTCTGGCCTCAGACACTTACTTGTGTCTTATAGTGTGTCCTGGAGCAAGTCACTTAGCATCTGTTTGCTTCAGTTTCCCAATGATAAAATGAAGATAATAATAGCACCAACTCCCAGGGTTGTTGGGAGTACCAAATGAGATAATAATTTTAAAGTGTTCAGCATAGTTCCAGGCACAGAGTAAGCATTGTTTAAATGTTAGCTGTTATTATTATTATTCCTTATGTTTGGCACTTAAAGCCCTTCACAACTTGTTTTCAACCTTTCTTTTTAAACCTATTATACATTGTTCCTGGTCTACCATTGGCACTCTATATTCCAACCAAACAAACTTATTTACTTTTCTCCACACACCGAATTTCATCTCCCACTTGTACATCTTTACAAAGGTGACCACCATTATGAATGCTCAGACTCTCAACTCTGGCTCTTGAAAGCCCTAGCTCCCTTCAAGCTCAACCCAAGGGCCATTTCTTTCAAGAACCTTTGATGACTCCCACTTGTTAACACTTTCTTAATCACTATTTATTTTGCCAGTGTCCTGAATTTATCTCTGAACAAGGTGTATCCCTCTTTATATAGAATATAAGCTCCTTGAGGGCAGGAACTGTCATAATTTTGAATTTGTATTCCTAGCATCTAACAGTGCTTGGCAGAGAAGACATTTTTAAAAGTTGATTAGTGGATTATAATCAATTAGTCTAATTACAAGCAAATAATTAATACAATGGCAAAAACAGAAAACTAGAAAAATGCAAGACCAGAAATGGTATTGTGTTAGTCTCCCAGCCTATTTCTTGCTTTTTAGTTAAGAAATTCTACTTATCTCTTACAATTTGGGCATAAGTATTATTCACTTCATATTTTCCAAATGTTCCAAAAAAGTTTGATGTAGATCAGGGGTTGGCAACGACTGGCTCTCAAGCCATATCTAGCTTTTTTGAGGGCCAGATATGGCTCTTTCTGCAGGAGCCATAAAGTCAATTTTTTTCAGGTGCTGTTACAGGAGTGCACACTCTTACAGGAGCACGCACTGTGAGCACTGTACGGCTCTCACGGAATTACATTTTAAAAAATGTGGCATTTATGGCTCTCGCGGCCAAAAAGGTTGCCAACTCCTGATATAGATGAATCATTTCCCTGACTCTTTCCATATCTTTTCAGCTCCTTGAAGGTTTTGTTTGTATTTGTATCCTCAGTGCCTGGCACATAAAAAACATTTAATAATTCCTTCCTCACTTCCTTCTTCCTTCCTTCTTTCTTTCCCTCCTTCCTTCCTTCTGTACTTCCTTCCTTGCTTCCTTCTATCCTTGCTTCCTTCCTTCCTTCCCTCTCTCCTGCCCTCCCCTCTCCTCCTTCCATCCTTTCTTTCTTATTTTACTTAATTGATATATGGTCAAAGAATATTGTTGTTGTTCATCCTTCTTTTTTGAAAAGATCTCATAATATCACGGGACAATATCTTGACTTGTAAGTGAATTAGATTTAAGTGAGGCAGAGTTGTACAAAGTTATCAGTCTCACTTTCTATTCCAGGGTCATCAAAGTCCAATAATCAAGACAGAAGTTAGGAAGACTTGTGATAGCCCTAGATGTCATGGATACCCTTAGTATCTTCGAAGCTAACCAAGCTCTAAGTGCTCCATAGTTCCCGTTTCAGCTGCCTTCATGAGGCTTTTGGAACAGATTGTTTTCATCTTTCCATTCTGCTGATGGTGTAGACATCCCTCTAACTCATTGATGAGACCTCTTTGTTATAGTCAACTGTGTTTAGTCCATCTTTTGAGAAGATTTGATTTGGATGTAGCCACTAAGCATGCTATAGTTTCTTGGAGCCACAAGTGAGAGCTGGATGAAAGGTGGACACCAAAGATGGATCAGCAAGCCCTTATACCAGAGGTATTTGTCCTCTTTGAACACCCCATACACCCCATCACCACACCCTCATCAAAGAAGGTTAACAAGCCATTCTCCAAGGGAAAAAATTCAAGTGTTCAACAGCCATATGAAGAAAATGCTCCAAATCAGTAATGATTTGAGAAATTAACATTAAAATCATTCTGAGATTCACCTCACATCCAATTAAAACAAAGAAGATGACAAAATAAAAGAAAATGTCAATTATTAAAGAGACTATCACACTAATAGGTTAACAGCAAATCTTAGAATTGGACTAGAAAAAGGCATAGACAAGTAATATAGCTTTGAAAGTATGTGGAATTAATCATGTAATCTTGAAAAGAAATGCAAGCTGTTTGTAATATAGATAATGAATTTCACATGCAATCCTCTTTTTCTGTTCTTTGTATAAACATATGCCCATGTAATCAATTTGTGCCAAGTTGCAAGTTTAAAAAAAAAGAAAAACAACAACATAAAATTACTTTTTAAAAGAAAGTGAACAAATGCCCTCCATCTCTTCTTAGCAGAAGTGGGACACTATCATACATTGTCAACTTTGGCTGACCTCTTGGTCCATTTTGCTGAATGAATTTTTTTACTCTCTTTTTTAAGGCACAATTTTCTGGGGAAGAGAGAAATGAGACATAGCTTGGAAAATGAAGGTGACATAAAAACAAAAGATGTCAACAAAAATCTTTGAAGAAAGTGAATAAGTTTCAGGTAAAAGGCTGTTTTCTGCAACTTGATTTTTGTACCCAGAACTGACCTATCCTTTCAACCCAAACTCACTTGCCAGTGAGTCCTACTGGAAACAAATAGCTACCAAACAGGTTTCTAGTATTTTAGCTACCCGTCTCCTTCCAAAAAAAAAGGTTGTTCAAACAAGAATATTTGGTCCTATCCCAGAAAAAAGGTAATCTAAAACTGCAATAGCATTTGGATTCTTTTTTTTAATTGCTGATCCTATTTATTCTGCCTTATGGTCAATCTATATTTGGAGTACTCTCTTCAGTTCTGTCCCCCATAATTTCTGAAGGACATCATTAAAATGGAAAGTTTACAGAGGAAAGCAACAGAATGGTAAAAGGCCTTGGAATCTGTCATAGGAATATTGGTGGAAGGATCTAGACATATTTAATCTACAGAAAACAAGATTTAGGAGGATCATGATGCCTCTATTTAAAGGGCTGTCATGGAATAAAGAGTAGACTTGTTCTGTTTGGTGTCATAAGGCAGAACCAGAAGTGATGAGGCTCATTCAGGTTTGATAGCAGGAGAAACTTCTTTCCTTGGCGAAATAGCATACTCATCCTCCTTGGGAATCTTCAAAGGCTGGAGACCAATTGTTGGATAGTTTATGCCAGAGCTTCCTTTTTTTAGGTGTTGGTTGTACTGAATGTTGATGGAGATCTCTTCTAACTCTTAAATTCTGTGATTCTGAGATTATTGTGTGAATAAAATAAAGAATGATTCAAGCAAAGAACATTTTAACCCCAGTGGTATTAATAGGTATAGAAAAGAAAGATGAGGAGTGGAGAAAGAATCCGAGACTGAAAGGGAAAATCTGTTTGAGAGTGAATGAATGAAAAAGTCTTTATTAAAGTGCTCACTATGTTCTAGTTGCTACACTAAATCCTAAAGATATCAATAAGAAAATCAGTAGAGTACTGCCTTCAAGGAACTTAGATTCTAATAGGAGAAGATAACACATATAAGATAGTAGTGGCCTGGGAGGGATGTTTTACATAAGGAAGTCACCAGCGACTTGATTGGAGTCATAGGGCATAGAAGATAAAGGGATACCATCTGAGAATGGAGGAGGGGTAACCCAGTGCAGGGGGTCAAGTCTCAAAATACTGAAAGTCAGAACCACATGACTCCAAGATGAAAGAAAAGCAAAGGGTGAAAAATTTGGCGGCTGCACTGCTAAAAAGATGTAACTCGCTGAAGATTGTGCCCATGTGGGATTTTAATTACCCAGACATCTGTTTAGCGAAGTGTATGACTAAATAGGGATCAAATACAGAGCTCAAGTTACGTGAGCTGGAGATGACATTCATGACTCAGAAAGGCGAGCTATCAGCCAGGGGAAAATCAATCCAGGCTTTGCTTCGGACCGACAGAGAAGCAATTATTTTGAACATGGAGCGGCTTAGCATCCCTGACCATGAATGTAATTAAGTAATTCCTGTCCCCTGCTCCCAGCATAAAGCAGAAGAAACTACTGTATTTAACTGTCTGTAAGGTGCACTCCCAATTCCTTCCTTCCTCTCCCTTCCCTTCCTCCCTCCCACATATATTTTGTGTGGTTTTTTTAAATTATAACAGCTTTCTTCTCCTAATTGCATCATTTCCCTCCCCTGTTTCCTATACTCACCCAGAAGGTAGTCAGAGAAGCAGAAAAAAATGTCTTAGTGCCGATGTTCTCACACTTGTTATATGAAGAGAGTCATAGCAAGATGAGCCTCTTCCTTCTGTTGATTATATCCGATTTACCTGTACAGAGCATGTCCCAAAAGTCTTAGTGCAGTGTTAAGTTTTGAAGATTTTGGGAATACCCTGTGTATCTTGTTCATTTATTATTTATATGTTCATATAATTATGAACAAATTATAAACAAATTATGAAAAAATATATGTTCATATAATTATCTCATCCATTAGATTGTGAGCTCCTTGAAAGCAGGGATTGTTTTTTGGCTTTATTTGTATCACCATAAAATTATGGCACATAGCCTAGCTCATAGCAGGCAGCTCGTACATGTTTATTAACTCACTACTACCAATATAAAGAAAATGAATAAGTAGATACACATTCATATATATATGTACTTGTATGAAATTAGATATAGTTCCATTTTGATAGTATAGATTTAAATAAATATGTACATATATGTATATCTATCCAGAGACAGACAGACAGAAAGAGTGATAAGTAGATAAGTAGAAGGCATAGATTGACAGGCAGGCAGATAGACAGACAGATAGAGAGAGAGAGAGTTAGATACATAGATGGATGGATAAATAGATACATGGATGGATGGATGGATGGATGGATAGAGATACAAAGATACATAGATGGATGGATAGAGAGAGATACATAAATAGATACATAGATATATAGATGGATGGAGAGAGAGAGAGAGACAGAGACAGAGACAGAGAGAGACAGAGAGAGAGAGAGAGATTCCTCAAAAGGATTGACATCAGCGTACTTGGGTTCAAAACTACCTTTAATCTTTACTATCCATGTGACCCTCTTGCTGTTCCTCACACTTGACATTAGCCACCTCCATATATTTCCACTGGTTATCCCCCAAGCCTAGAATTAACTCTCTCTCCACCTCCTTCTCCCTCTTGGGATCCCCAGCATCCTTCAAAGCACATCTGAAAGCTACTTTCTATATGAGATCTTTCTTGCTCCTCTCAGCTGCTGTCCACCCTGAGACACTAGGAGCTTCTTGATTACCAGAGGCTGTTTCATTTTTATCTTTATCCTCAGAACTTAGCACAGTGCCCAAGACATAGTAGGTGCTTCATAAATGTTGATCGATTGACATAACCTCTCTGTCCTTTAAGTTCCTCTCCTGTAAAATTAAAGGGCTATACCATGCATTCTCAACCAGAGGTCCATGGACAGATTTTACAGGTCTCTGAACTTGGATGAAAAAAATGGCACTTTAATTTTCATTAACTTGAAACTGAAATGGAGCATCTTGTGTATTTTATTTTAGGACTTAAGAAACACAGTTCTGAGAAGGAGACCAACCATACACTTCACCAGATTTCCAGAAGGGTCCATCACCACCACCTCCAACAAACAAAGTCTAAGAGCCCTTAGACTAGATCCAATTGTGGGTCCTATAATTTTGTGATATAAGAAGAGCAGTTAGCTACACTTTTTAGTGTCATTTAAAAGGCAGCCATGAGGCCCTGGCTTGCTAAAAAATAAAATTATCCTCCTCCTACCCATAGATTTATCATGGTACTAACCCCTTTCCTGGCCTGAAATTTTTACCTTTTGAGTCATTCCCTTGGGCTAACCAACAAGGTCTAGACTTATTACCTGCTATCCACAGACATCCCTCTAACCCTCTCCCATTAGCATGGATTAGTCTATTGGATTAGCTAGTTGGCACCTTACTAGTCAGAGAATCTGATGTGCCTAGGAAGAAGCACAGGATGAGTAAATTAGAATGGAAGGAGAGGGGAAAGCTTGAGGGCTCTAGGCCAGGAAAGGCAAATTCAGACAGGCACCTGGTGGAGATGAGGAAAGGATAGTAAACAAGAAGGAATGGTGGGGAAAGGGAAGTGGATAAAACATGAACTTCACAGTTTTTCCCAAAGATGGCTCTATATGTTACTGGAACTCGGGCCAGATATTAAGCTCGAGTATTCTCCACCCTATTTGCTTCAAGTAGGAGGCAACACCTTCCTCTGCAATACTCACTCCAACAAACACCAGCCAGAACTGTTCTGAGCAAGGAAATTGTAGTGCAGACCTGGGATAATATATGTTAACTGCCTCCTAAATGGATTGATCTGGGATGTAGCTGAGAGCCCTTTGCATATGAACAACATATTTTTTTAATTTTAGAACTTTGATTCAGAGTTCCTGAGAGCTTTTAACCAACTTAGAACTGCTTCTACCTGGAAGCTTTGGAATATGTTTTTAGAAAAAAAGATTTTTGCTTAAACTTGGGCTCAGTAATCTAGATGCTGAGCTATGACTGACCTTAAACATTTGTAAAATGAAGAGGGTGGACTAGATGGCCTCTAATATCCCTCCTCCCCCACCCCCACCTGATAGATAAGTCAATAGTGTATTGGTTCTGAAGTCAGGAAGATTCATCTTTCTGAGTTCAAATCTGATCTCTGCCACTGACTAGCTACGTGACTCAGAACCAGTCACTTAGCCCGGTTTTCTTCAGTTTCCTCATCTGCAAAATGGACTGGAGAAGAAAATGGCAAACTACTCCATTATCTTTGCTGAGAAAACCTCAAATGGGGTCACAAAGAGTTGGACACAGCTCTACAACGACTGAAAACAAAAATATCCCCCTACTCTAAATATATGCTTCTAGGGTCCTCTTCCATTCCTTTTAAAGCTTTTATTACTGTCTTTTACTTTTTACATCAACTTCATTTTCAAATATGGAAATTTGAAGGAGGGATACCTCAATCCTCATTATCGATTTCTATAACAAAGAATTTTTTAAAAACCAAAAACAATACAAATCAATTTAGTGAAACACTTGCACCAAGTAGGCCACCAATGGATCCATTTTTAGAAATGGCATCTTTGCTTTTCCTGACTCCAGCCTGGAAATCTTGACAACATAGGATTATAAATTTAAAATTTGATATTAATAATATGGAAATAGGTCTTGACATGTGGAATTGCTCATTGGTTACAAGAGGGGGGTGGGAGGAGAGGAGGGAAAGAACATGAATCAAGTAACCATGGAAAGATACTCTTAATTAACTAATTAATTATATGAACTTAATAAAAAATAATAATTTAAAAAATTTAAAGTTTGATTCCAACCTCACTTTATAGATAAGGAAACTAAGGTTCAGAAAGGGCAATGATGACTTGCCTCGTGTATTAAATAGAATTCAAACCTAGATATTCTTGAACACAAATTCAATAATTTATTACTCTTCCCTCCCTTTCATCCCCCATATCCAGTCTGCCATCAGTCCCCACCATCCAAGCTCGGGTCCTCATTACCTAACTCCTAGATTATTACACCAACCTTTTAGTGAGCCAAGCATTTCATTGTTGCTAAGGGAAATCACAAAACTGTGCTAACTTGACCCACTACAAATTAATGCTCGCTAACTTTGACTAGACCCTCATTGCTGCACAGTGATTCTTTTATTAATCTGTTACTGACTCAATATAATATTCCCCATGGAAGCTAATTCAGACTGCCTCTCCCCATAAGGTCCTTTACCTTTAGTTACACCCTTAACCTCAGTTCCCTCAGCAGATAACCTTGTCTTCTGCTCTACTGAGAAAATTGAATCCATCTGAAGGGGATTTTCTCACCTCATCCTCAGTCCTTCAAAACTTCCCTATGTCATTTAAAATCCTTCCTTACCCATCGTCACAAAGACACATGGTCCTCCTCCTTACCTAAGCTAACCCTTCACGAAGCCTTTGATTCCAACCCCTGAACTTTGTTCCTGCTAGAATTTTGTTTCGTCAAACATCTTTTCTCTGTCTCATTGTCAACCTTCCCCTCTTCCCGCTTCTCTACTGGCTTCTCTACATATAAACATGTTCAGGTTTCTTCTGTCTTCAAAACAAACAAAAGATCTCCCTTCATTCAGAAACCCCCTCACCCCTATCACTTTCTTTCCCTTTCATATCAAACTTCTAGAAAGACGCTGGCCTCACCACCTTTTTCCATCACCTTCCTATACTCTACCTCCATTCCCACGCTTTACTGAAATTACTATGCTGCCTGGTTGTCAAATCCAAAAACCTCTTGCACAGTAGAATCTACTCAGTTTTCAGTCCCTTTAACCTTTGCTGCAGCATTTGACACCATTTGGTACTCCACTGTCGGATGCCCTTCCTCCTCCCTTGGCTTCCATGGCACTGCACTGTTTTCTCTTGGTGTTCCTTCTACCTCTCTGACTGATCTTTCTGGTTCAGCTTTACTTCTCCTTTTCCATTGGGCACTCCTCAAGGCTCTGCCATTTGTCTTCTTCTCTCACTACTTTTTATTTTAGATAATTCATCCATTCCCAAGTCTTCAATTCTTGTCTCTATGGGGAAGATTCCCAATCTAGTTCTCTAACCTTAATCTTTTCTCTGAACACTAAACCTGAATATCCACCTGCTTTTTAGATGTTTCCACTTAGATGTTCCTCTAGTATCTCAAACATAATATGTATAAAGCAGAACTTATCTTTCTCTCCAAACTGCTCTCTTTCTAACTTGTCTGATTCCGATGATGATACCTCCATTCTTCAAGTCATCCAGCTGTAAAATGTCAGTCATATTTGAACATTCCCCCTCCTTTACCCTGCTATACACACACACACACACACACACACACACACACACACACACACACACACACACACCCCTAAATTGATTCAGCGAGCCCTTTTAATTCTTCCACAATTTCTCCTTTATTCATTCCTTTTCCAATTCCTCTGCCATTCACCCTGTTTGGGATCTCAACACCTGGACTATTGTCCACTAGGAGGCAGTGTGGTACAGTGGGAAAAGGGTTAGATTTTGAGTCTGGGAAGCAGAGTTCGATTCTTAACTCTGGTATTTACTGCCTGTGTGACCTTAGGCAAATCACAATGTCTCTGAGCTTCATTTCCCTCATCTATATAATGGGGAACTTGTACTAGATAGCCTCTTGGGTTCCTTCCAGTCTCACAACTAACTAGTCTCTTTGCCTCCATTCTATCTCTTCTTTAACCCACCCTTCTCACCAGTGTCAAAGTAATATTTCTAATGGTTTAGCAGGCTAATCCCATATTCATAATTCTTCAGTTCCTTATGGAATAAAGTACAAATTTCAGTTCTATCACTAGAGCTTCCATATGAGAACTTTCACCTCTTTTCCAGCCTTCTTTCTCCTGTTCTTTCCTTTGTATTCATTTTGTTTCTGACATATAGGACTACCATCTATTCCCTGAATTCTCTATATTTCATGGACCATTCCTTGCCTATTATATTTCCTCCATGACTGAACCAGATAAAATCCTCCTCATTCTAGATTCTAAGTGTCAATTTCTATCAAACCCTCCTCTGAAGTCCCCAAATTGGAAGTTCCCTCTCCCTCTTGCCATCTCTTATGCCTCATTTGACTTCTAGGCACCCCATCATAAATTAACTTTCGTGTGTGTGTGTGTGTGTGTGTGTGTGTGTGTGTGTGTGTGTGTGTCCCTCTCATTGCCCTGCTAAATTGTTAGATTCTTATAAAAAACAACAAAACAAATCTTACCTTCCATCTTAGAATCAATACTAAGTATTGGCTCCAAGGCAGAAGGGCAGTAAAGGCTAGATAATTGGAGCTAAGTGACTTGCCTAGGCTCATACAGCTAGGAAGTGTCTGAGGCCAAATTTGAACCCAGGACTTCACATCTCCTGGCCTGGCTCTTTATTCACTGAGCCACCAATCTGCCCCATTAGATTCTTGAGGACAAAAACTATTACTTCTTTAATTCTTGGATCCCCAATGCTGAAAATAGTACTTTACATATCATTAAGTTCTTTTAAATGTTTCTGAAATAAAATGGTATTAGTTTACTGCTCTAGTGGACAGCTCTGCTCGGATGTCCTGCCAACATCTTAAATTCAACATATATAAAGTAGATTCACCACCTTCTCTCAAAAAAATTTCATATTCCTTTAGATTTCCTTTTTTCTGTCAAAGACACCCTTATCTTAAGAGTTATATGACTCCCTCCTGTGCTTACCCTGCCCATATACAGTAAGTCGCAAGTCTATAATATTTCTTGAATGCTGTTCCCTCCCACTTATGTGAAATGATATAGAGTAAAATAAGCATACCTCTGAGAACAATGTAGAAAATAACATTATAAGGAAAAACAACTCCAAAAAGACTGAAGAACTCTAACCAATACAATGACTAACCACAATTCCCTAGGGGCAGTGATGAAGCATATTACCTACCTTTTGACTGTTGTTGGACTCGAGATGCAGAATGAAACATATATTACATATATTTGGGGATATGGCTAGTGTGTGGATTTTTTAAAACATGAATATTTGACACAAGGAGTTTCTTCTTCCCATTTGGGGGCTGGGGTGAGTTGGAGTGGGTTATTGATAGAATTATCAAAATAAAAAAAAATAGAAGGGAGTAAAAAAAGGATGATCGTTGAAGCATTTAAAATGCGCAGAAGAGAACAGAGGGAAAGTCAGTAGGAAACAAGCAGGTCAACTTTGAAAATAACATGTTGAATTTATTATATCCTTGAAAAGAAAGGCAAGCTGTATGTAATAAAGATCCATAGCTTCATATACAATCTTTTTCTTTTGTTCTACTTTTTATATGGAGATTCTTGTATTATTTAGTGCTTATGTTCAGCACAGAAAAGGAATTTAAAAAGAAGCATAAGAAAAAAATTGGTTTCATTCTTTCCATTTCCACTGCCCCATCCTAATTCAAATTTTCCCTAGACAGTTCTAGAAGCCTGCTAGCAGGCTTTCCCATCCTGAATCTCCAGACTTTCCCCTCTCCATTTTTATCAGATGGCTCTGCTGATACTTATATATTTAAATGTCACTTCATCAATTGCAAAAAAGGAAGATGATGAGCTCTATAAACCATTGTTCAGTGAACTAATAACAAAGATATTGTTGGTGATCATTTAAAAGGGATGATAATAGCAATAGTGGCATTTGTATAGCATTTTAAGGCTTGCAAAGCACTT
Source organism: Gracilinanus agilis (assembly GCF_016433145.1). NCBI lineage: Eukaryota > Metazoa > Chordata > Mammalia > Didelphimorphia > Didelphidae > Gracilinanus > Gracilinanus agilis. Next base: position 63,359,801 of record NC_058134.1, on the reverse strand, counting down.
CGCTAGCTTTTAAGTGTCTGAGGTTCGTCTGAATTCAGGTCTTCATTGTCTTAGGTGAGGCTTTAATTTAAGTTTTCCTGATTTGAAGTCCATATGCCCTATTCATTTCAAAGAGAGCAATGATCACAGACCGTGCAATATTAACCTCATTTCCACTTCCTTCCAGAGAACCTGAACTAGTAAAAAGATTCTCAAGCATTTTGGTTTCAGGACACGTTTATACTCTTAAAAATTACCAAGTCCTTCCGAGAACTTTTATGTGGGTTTTATATATAAATATATTATCTAATTATAGTATAGTATATAATATATACTCTGTATCATTTATATACATTATAACAAAATATTATGGTTGTCATATTTATGATCCTATATTAATTGTTTGTATTGAACACTATTATACATATTTACCATATTAGAAATTATCAGGACAGCTAGGTAGTACAGTAGATAGAACCTAAAGTCAAGAAGGCCCTTCTTTTTGAGTTCAAATCTGGCCTTAGACATTTACTAGCTGTGTGACCCTGGGAAAGTCACTTAATCCTGTTTGCCTCTGTTTCCTCATCTGCAAAATTAGCTAGAAGAGGAAATGTCAAGTATCTTTGCCAAGAAAGCTTCAAATGAAGAGTCTGACATAACTGAAAATGACTGAACAGCAAAGAAATTAAAATATCTCAGTATTATTATGAAAATGACCACACTTTTAGAATCACCGAACTAGCAGATGAGTGGAATGCCTTAGATACAGCATAACTAGATTCCAGCAAAACATTAGACAAGGGCCCTCATGCATTCCACGTATACAAGACCAAGTGATAGAGGCCAGACAATAATACAGCCAGGTGAATTCAGAACTGAATGAAATAACCAATCGATACAATAGGCAGCTGTAAGTTAATGTCAGCTTGTATGGAGGTCTCTAGTGGAGCGCTTCAGGGCTCCATTTGGGGACCTGAGTTGTTTATTTTTTTAATCAAACACTTGGATGAAAGAACATATGGAAAATTCTTCAGTTTATACATAGCATGGCACTTAGAGAAAGATCTAATGCTTGATCAACATTCCAAAAGATGTTTAGAGGCTACAATGATGGGCCAAATCTAAGAAGATGAAATTTAAGGGTTCATTGGTTGGTTATTGAGGTGTTATAAGTAATAAATATATGAAGATAATATAAATATTTCTAAAATAAATATAAATAATTAATTTCAGTACATTTTAATATAATTATTAATAGTATGAAATGAAAATATCTTATAAATATAAAGTAAATAATAGAAATATAGATATAAATATAAAGCCTTTCCCTTGAGTATAAAGAATCAACTTTACAAGAATACCATTCAATATTATTTAATATTTATTAAGAATCTAATGCATGCAAAGTCTACTTGTAGGCACTAAGGAAACAGACAAAAAATGGAACAAACTATGCCTCAGGGGAGCATACATTCCTCTGGAAATGAGAAGGGCAATAGATGTATACAAAAATAAGTAAATATAATTTGAAGTGAGAGAGAACATAATCCACTGGGGTAATAAGGGTGGGAGATATTAGGAAGGACTTCCTATAGGAAACTGTACCTAAGAAGGAGTTGGAAGGAAGCTAAGGATACTAAAGGAAATTCTGAAAAGAAATAAAGGAAGAGGAAGTGAATCCCAGGCATAAGATACAGCCTATAGGAAAGCAAGGAGGTGGAAAATGGAATGTCAAGGTCAGAGAATGACATGTAGGCAACCTTGGCTGGAATGTAGACATCATGAATAGGAGCCATGTGAAATAAATCTGGAAAAGAAGGTAAGAACCAGATTGTGGAGGACTTAAAATGCTAGGCTGAGCAGGATGTATTTTATCTTCAAATCAGTGGGAGCCACTGAGGATTTTTGAGCAGGGGAATGGCATGATCAGATCTAAATTGGCAACTGTGTGCAGGATGGGTGAGAAAGGAGGAAACTGGAAACAAAGCATATTTTAAAAACTTGATTGGAAAGAATGGAGTAGAATACAGGCTGAATAAGAGTTAGTGACTGATTAAAAACAAAAAGACCGAATGACTGAACAAACTGTGGTATATGCTGGTGATGGAATATTATTGCACTGAAAGGAATAATAAACTGGAGGAATTCCATGTGAACTGGAAAGACCGCCAGGAATTGATGCAGAGCGAAAGGAGCAGAGCCAGAAGAACATTGTACACAGAGACTGATACACTGTGGTAAAATAGAACGTAATGGACTTCTGTACTAGCAGCAATGCAGTGACCCAGGACAAATCTGAGGGACTTATGGAAAAGAACACTACCCACATTCAGAGGAAGATCTACAGGAGAGGAAACACAGAAGAAAA